>NW_003547923.1:0-1397 GCF_000090795.2 Amphimedon queenslandica | reverse complement strand
TATAGAAAATTAGGTATTCTCTTTAAAGTCTTTCTTTCTTTATTGTGGTGTAAGTGATCACTGAAATAGCTACACCTTAAGTTACCTAATTCTCTCATTGTCCTCCATACTATAGTACAAGATGATTGATGTCTCTCAATGGAGAGCAAGTATTGGACTGTGGAACTACTGTCAAGCTACCTCCAGTAAACCAGCTAATGGCTGCCACTCTCACTCATTCAAAGCTGCAGTAAACAGCAAGTCAGGCAGTACTACATCAGGAGAGAAGACATCTAAACTGCCAGCAGCTCTGTCTTTAATTCTTTCTCTTCTTTTATCTTTATTAAGATACATGAAGCTCAATTTTATTCCTCCAACTGGTAAACAAACTAACAGTATATAATATTATCATACAGTGTATTTACAATAGGTATAATTACTGTTACTGTTATGATCCACTGCCTCCAGTCATTAGTCTTGTTTATAGCTACTATTGGCAGTAGCTCTGACCTGATCTACTATTTGGTTTTACTTCTCCTCTTATCAGGAGATGTTGAACTCAATCCTGGTCCTATAAGTACAGATATATCTGATAGTAATATCTATAAATTAAATTTATAATAGGAAAAATGCTTAGAGTTTTTAAATGGGCTTGCAATACAATTATCAAGTTTGTCCAAAGTGTGTGGATACAAATTAAGAATGTACTTCAACTAAAACAACATAACAATGTTCCTAAAAGAACTGATTCAACAGTGAAAGAAATAAATGACAGTGATAATGACACTACATCAGGTAAATTACTAAAAAATAACATAAAAAAATTAACTGTAAATTATCATTACAGAATATATTGAAGGAACTGATTCAACTGTAGAAGAAAGTGAATCCACTGATTCCACTCATAGTGATGATTATACTGATGCTGAATCAGGTAAACATACACTAAACTCTCAATAGAATAACACCCATCATTTACCACAGGTAATCCGAAGGATATGTTAAGGACTCACTCGTATAAATTAGTTCATGCTTTTAGCGTGAATCTATACAATGTAACTAATGCACTGTATGCTAAAGGACTGATACCACAACAAACTAAAGAAAAGATGCATGTATCAGGAGTAACTGATAATGAGAAATCTAGTAAACTTATGAATGTCATTGAGCAACAGTTGGAATCCTCTCTTAATCCAGAGCAGTATCTTATTGATATATGTCATGTATTAATAAACCAACAACATCGTACACTAACAGATATTGCTACCTCTATATTACACCAGTTAGGTGAGTGTGTGTGTACATTATCAGTGATTAATATAGTCATTATATCTCAATACATTAGGTCAGTCTATACCTGATAATGATACATCCATTAGTTCAATACCTGATGATGTTCAAAAATATGCTGACAATAT
>NW_003547922.1:10546-12508 GCF_000090795.2 Amphimedon queenslandica | reverse complement strand
GATTGTTCAGCCTGTCTTTCCTCCAAAATCCGCCATTTTTACCACCACTTTGGGTGCGCGTTAATTAGAATCATTTCGGTGCATAAGGTCCATTACTTTGCAATTTTGCATTAACATGGCTCAGACCAGTGCAGGTGTAAGAGTTGCTGTTTCTCTTTCTGGTGGAGTTCAAAAAGCTTGGAGATATGATAGCAGTTGTAGTTTGGACTATACTAAAGATGGAGTTGAAAAAAGTCTTGTCAAGCTCTTTCCAGACATAGAGAGGAAGGGACACAAATTAGCTATGTCCAGGCTTATTTTGATGATTTGATTGGTGAAGTAAGCTCTGCATATTATACTATACATCAATGAAGTATTAATGCTGTTCTATAAAACCTATAGACTAATTAAATTTTGTCATGACTAATTGACTCTGTCTAACATCAATGAAATATACTGCTGTTTCATAGGTTGCTATTGCAGAGTGATGAAAATATAAGATATGTGCTAGTTGCTTTTTCTGAAGTCTCTGCGAAGAATGGGGATGTAAAGTACCGTATACTATATGTCAAGGAATGCCTGAAAGTTTATCTTGAGAGAGATCATCATGCAGAACCATTGAATGAGGCTAGCGCTAGTGATTCTGTAAAATCACCTACTAAAAAATTTGTCCAAAAAGAAAGGTATGCAAAGTGTGCATAGTGACTGCATACATTTATTATTGTTTTTTTTCATTGTAATAGAGAAAGCAAAGAATGTTCAATCACATAATCCAGTCTAGACTAATTTAGATAATCAGTACACTTCAGCTCCTGTCTCCAAATTAACACACACCTAAATTTAGCAAATAAACCATAATTTAAAAGCTGGTGGAAAATACTAACCTGACATGAAATGCCTGACTCTTTCAAAATTTTTACAATGGCTTGTAAATAAAATGTATTGCCAGATATAATTACAAACATGTCAATATATCTCTCTCTATAACTATACGACTAATTCCTCCAGTATTAATCTTACCACCTGTACATACTAGTATACTAAAATTAAATACCTTAAAATCAGATGTACAAAATACACATTAATGATAACTAACCATGTAAACTTAAGATTTTCACTCAAATTCATTATCATTATCTGCACTAATGCACTAGCTGTCAAACAGTCAACATGACCCAAGGTTTTAGTGTTATCATCACTACTCTTAACTACAATGGCATTATCATCATAGAAACTCCTTTCTTTAGCAATTTTAACTTGCAGCATATCTAATTTCATTGTATTAGCAGAATAAAACATCACACCCATGATTTTAGCATCGAAAGTAACTAGGGTGCAGACAGAGGATCGAGAGAAAGACATTGTAGGCTCGCGTTAATTATTAGATAGGCGTGTCGGTCCGTCCGTGTATTTTAAACACACCCATAATCATTAAGGAAATCAAATGATCAAGCAGGAATAGTGATGAGGATCAAGGGATCAAGACGCTTTCAAGAGGGGATCAAAATTTTTGATCAAGTGATCACGGTCGGAAATGTAACAGTCAAGTATATGGGAGTGACATCCCCTTGTTAATAGAATCCATTCCCTGTATATACACAATATGCTCAATGAATATATTAATAACACTCTCTCACTAATAATCCTCTCACCTGATTTATCTCATCAACTACTCTAAAAGGACAATTATTAATATCTTGTAATGCCATGAGGTACAGCATAGTAGAGACACTCCTCTCCTCTCTCCTCCACTCTGATGATGTGCATCCAATACATGCAATGACTCCTCACTACGAAACTTTACTCTTATCTGCACACCATATTTCTTGAAATCCTACAATAAGAATAATAATGACATTCATTTGGTACATTGATTCAATTTTCGAGTAACTTAAAAATTTGAAACAATCTAATATTGATCAGAATCAACTCAAACTTAATTGCTACACAGTACAAATACATGTATAGGCATCAGAACAAATT
>NW_003547922.1:6858-9896 GCF_000090795.2 Amphimedon queenslandica | reverse complement strand
TTTATTCACCAATATAAAACCCACCATTTTGAACCATTAATTATGCAAATGTTTAATGGCACATGACCATATACCGTATAGCAGGTTTATTTTGAGGATAACAAAGTTTGTGAATTTGACAAATTTTTGAAGAATTAAATTCCTTGAAAATCAATTCAATACAGTACAAGATAGCAGAAAAGCGACAATTCGTGAAAATTAATTCCTGGAACGTCCAGATACAGACAATTTGCAAAAATTATTATCCTAAAAACCGCTATACGGTATTTATCCAATGAAAAATCATCAATCATCATAAGTTTAGCAATTTGACCAAAATTTCCCTCACCAAAATTACTAGCTACATATGGTAAACTAAACGAGTCACTTACAGTTTCAGTTTCATCTTTCAGTAGATCAACTTCACCAACACAATTCATGTCCCGAAAAAATTTACTGAACTTTTCATTGATCTTTTTAATCATTTCATCAAGTGGCTCAAGCCAACTGCACACATTAATTATTTAATAAGAGATGATGTGACAGTCATGTGACTCACCGATTCTTCAATTCTTCAATATTTTGCTCATGATTCTGATACTCTTCATCTTCTTTCTCAATCTACATGTAACAAAATACATTGTAAATTCTTAATAAAAATCAAACAATAACTCATTAATAATTGTTAGTAACATATATACATCAACACCCACAAAGGCCACAATGTTAACATGCATGTACATAATGTGCAGCTACATGTACATGTAATAGTGAATGAGACCTAAACCAAAGCTTAGAACTGCTGCAAAATGAAACACAGAATTACATTTACAATGTAGTCAATCTTTAAATTGTTTTCATTGATCAAGTCCCTCATGCAGTACTAGTAATGGCTTTTAAAGTGAACTTCACCTGTTCTTTTAATTCTTTAATCTTAGACTCATTAGCTTCATATTGTCTAGTAGCCTATAAATAAAGTATCAGAGAGTAAGTATAAAAATTGACACTGACAGATGCATGTACTTGTACAGTGTATATACAGTGTGTGTATACTTGGTTGCTTACAGCTTCTTCATCATTGAGAGATGAGGAGTGCATTTGTACTGTGTTTGGTGCTCATGTATCATATCCTCAAGCTCAGCTGATGTCTCTGGATAACTAGTGAATGCCTAAAACCAATGAACAATAGAACATGTTGAAAGGAACATGAAACACATTAAAGTAAAAGTAATTAATTTAAATACATGTACATGTATGCATGCATGAACATGTGTATATGTACAATGTACATACATGTACCGTATTTCCTTAAATAAAAGCCCAGGCATCTATTTCCTAAAATGGTACCTATTTGGACCTCGGAAAAATATATATTTATATATAAAACTTAGGCCCAGAGCATAGATATAATACACAGAACGGGATTAGAAACAGGATCACGTGAGCGCATTGTTGTCAGGAACTGGTCCCGTAATGGAGATGAATGGAGATACTTTGTGGGACTCTCCAGACGATATCTGATAGTCTTGTAACTAAATATATGCTTTTATGGTTACTTCTTAACCTCTTACAGTGCACTGTGATGTTTGTTATGGACTGCGTTTAATAGTTTTAGAGTACTGACGACATTGAAATATGGCCTTTGGTTTCAATATGCCATAACTTTCTAAAACTTCTGTGTAAGGCTGTAAGCACTAATAAATGTCTTAATACACTAAAGATCCTCAGAGAGTAGCCTTAAAAGCTCATACTAGTGCATCTCGCCGTCTCCGGAAATTGCTAGGGTCCCACAAACTTTTCGAAAAGGGACAGTCGGGCCCCCCCGCAATAGTCGAGCAGCTGCCCGGGGCTCCAATATAACTAGGAGTGTTTCAATGGATAATGCGCTCATGTGATCCTGTTTCTAATCCCGTTCTGTGTATTATATTTATGCCCAGAGCGGGGTTCGAATCTGTGACCTCATGCTTTTGACTTCTGGAACTTCAGGCATTATCCACTAGACTACTGAGTAACTCCTGGGCTAGTGTTGCGTATTTATAGTTAAATTGTATTGCTACCCCGGCGTTTATTCGAATGTGGCTTCTATTTAAGGATATACGGTATGTACAATGTATACGTGTAAAACGTGAGTTGTAATTCATGTTCATAATATACTAACATAAACTTGGGTTCATAAAATACTATACAAGATGATTTATTGGTGAGAGTAACATTTGGTAAATTTACTCTAATGGCGATTTTATGCCATGTGCCATTGAGCATGCTCAGTTTGCAACAAAATGGCAGATTTTATACTGGCGATTTCTTCATAGAACTGCCAATCGCCAATATTAATCCCTCGCCAATAAAAATCATCTTGTATGGCAATTATTAGTACATGTACATGTACATGTAAATACATCAGTTATTTCCTGAGGTAGACTATTAGGTGATGATACTCCTGTTAGTTCTTTAGCTTTATCCATCATTAAACGAGCTTTATCTTTATACGTACTCTCTGAGTCCTTAGCTTGAGTAAGGGTAGCCTCACATGATGGAATAATGACAATAAAAGAGAGAAAGAAGACAAGAAAGAGATATTAGTAGAGAGATCTAAACTAATAATTGTTTCCTCTTACAGATGCTTCTTTCAGTTCATTGGCCACTTCTTAGAATTCTCTCTCAAATTCTTCTCTTTTCTTTTTAGATTCCATTAGACTAAACTGAGTCCTTATCTTAGCCACTAACTCATCACAATAAGTCTATACATGTACATGATACAATATGTAAACAATAACAATGTAATACCTTACATAATTATATTTCATAGGTATCAAATTTCACGATTCGGTTGCATTCAGTTTTGTATTTGTGAACATAAATTTTGCAATTTTAATGTAACTACCATACCTACTATAGTCAGCATGCTATTTTGTGGATTTTAATTTCGCAAATTTTTTCGAAAAGCAAAAATCATGAAATTTAATCGCCACAAATATATGACGCATACCGTACTAATACATTGTATAAATTACACAAAAGAACATGCACAAAATTAACTGTGACAAACTTATTAAATT
>NW_003547922.1:4540-6848 GCF_000090795.2 Amphimedon queenslandica | reverse complement strand
AGAAAGAGAGGGAAGGAAGAAAGAGAGGGAAGGAAGAAAGAGAGAAAACAGAAATATATGCATGTACAAGATGAAATGTTGAAAGAGTAGTAATACATTATTCATGTACATGCATTTCTTACCAGTGTTAGGATTGGTTCTTAATTGGTCTCTTAAACCCAATTTAAAACATAATCATCATCACCGTCCTTCTTAATTGTGCTTCTTTACTTTACTTCATATTATAACATAAACTCTGTACAGGACCCTCCACTAATTTAGTTAGATGGTTTGGCTTGACAAAAATTGGCATAATGTTGGACTCGCATAGGCTGGTATAAAAGCATTAAAAAATGTAATATAAATTGCTGATTCTTTCAGAACACATTTATAGCACTTTCAGTGTCACGTACACCTTTTGCAATTTGCATACCACACAGCTGGAAACTTTCAAGAAAGGTAACTTTTGTTACTTTGGGGTTTTGTTGAGATTTGCAAAATTAAAATCAGCAAAAATCTCAATAATAAAGTACAACTGGCAGAATTCTTTAACTCACAAAAATTAAATCCATGAAAATGATTTTTTGGGTGGAATAGCAAAAGTTTAATTCCTCAAAAGTTTCCAGCTATGTGGTAGCATATGGCATCTACAAGTATAGTATTATAAAGACATAAGAACTAACATAAATTTAAAACTAAATAACATATAGCATTAGCTACAACTCCAAATTGAAATCATTAAGTGCAATGTCACTATCATTAGTTCTAACTCTTTTCACAGACTGTTCTAACTGAAGTGCACCCTCCAGAGCTGTTGTCCATTTTTCCCTCAAGAGATTAGCAGCAAATTCTATTGGTCCCCCAACACTAGACAGAGCTTCAAGATACTTCACACAATGCTTCTCTAGGTCAGACTTAGAGTCCAACAAATTCATTAGAGATAGAAAGCTTGTGGCAATGGTATCATAAGTTGGTGACTTCTGAACTTCCTCAGAAATTATATGAACCTCAAACAGTTTGTTAGCAACATGGACCAGAGAAAACTGTAGAAGTCCAGCAAAATCAGTGTGATTCTCATTCATAACTTTTTTAATCTTTTGCTTAACTGCTTTAATATCAAAACCTATAATAACAATAGAACATGCAGTACTTATATTGTATCATTCAGCATACCTCCTAGTTCTCTTCTTCTTTTAGTTGGTATTGGCATGATTCTAGTACTACCACTACCACTACTACTAGCACCATCTATAATGTATACTAAATGAATAATAAAATTGGCTCAACATTACCTGCAGTAGGATAAGTAGTTCTTCGTGATCTGTGAATATATAGTGTAACAGGCTTAGCCACACCTTCTATTGGGACAGAGTAGTGCAATGTTGGAACAGCATCAGGTGCTCCATAAACTGATACCATGCATGATGGAGGAAGAGAATAATCTTCTTTACCAAAATTGAATATATCCTCTTGATATAACTGTGTAATTTTAAATTATTTATGCTTCAAATAATCAAAATTTATTCACCTTAGCAGGTTTCATGTGAGGTTTAATAGTCCATCCAGTAAATGGTTCATCTTGTGGAGCATCAAACTTTAATTCAATATAACCATCAGGAGATGTAATACGAAAGTAAATATTGGGTCCTCTTTTTGCTTCTGAATGTTCCCCTTTAATGAACTATATATGCACATGTATACAAGAATCTATAGTACAAAACTAATACTAAACCTCACTTCAATGAGAGCATCTAATTTCTTAGCTGCAGTGAATGTTACTGCATCTTCAACACCATCCTCCTCATAATAAACCAGCCCAGCATATGTTGCAGCTCTTAATAATTCTTCAGGTATACTTCC
The DNA here is from genome assembly GCF_000090795.2 of Amphimedon queenslandica. Taxonomy (NCBI): domain Eukaryota; kingdom Metazoa; phylum Porifera; class Demospongiae; order Haplosclerida; family Niphatidae; genus Amphimedon; species Amphimedon queenslandica. The sequence goes on along the minus strand of NW_003547922.1, from coordinate 5,009 downwards.
AGTACTAGCTGAATCTTCTAATACTGACTGTTGAGGCACTGTATCTTGAATTAATCCATCATTACCTATAACATTGAAATGCAATTTAAATTTTAGCAAAACAAGCTGTTAAAAAAGTATACATGTATATATTGTAGGCTATTAGTTTACCCCCAGAAGATGAGTTCCTTGTTCTCAGGCTGTGACTAGATTCTGATAAAGGATCTAAATAACAACCAGTTGAATAACATACAGTAACAATGTACAAATATAATTCACCAGCTAAATGAGATGAAACTTCTGATGAAGAACTGGTGGTACTTCCTCCTCCTCCTCCTCCATCACAGCCACAGACAGATACAAGACAGAATTTCTCACGTTTAATGGATCCATACCAACTATCACTCCTAAACTCTCCTCCCTCTACTAATGTGAACTGGTAAGGAAGACTGGCTGTGCTCACAGGAGCTATTGCAAACTTTAAGTACCT
>NW_003547922.1:0-2526 GCF_000090795.2 Amphimedon queenslandica | reverse complement strand
TCAATGCAGTGCTGTATCTCTAGTTGTAGTGGCTTCAGTAGAGGCTTTGAGAGTGATACTGCATACACAGTACTCACTAGCACAGTATTAGGAGGAAACTGGAACTGTCCTCCTACAAGAGCAACCACTGCTGCTTCCACTGTTTCAGAGGGCAGTAAGCTGTCTTCTTGTACTCCAATCCTTAGACCATATTTCTCCCAATTCATCAGTTGAGGTTTGTCTCCTTGAATTAAGAACAGCTTCTTCTCTGCTACCTGGACATCACTCAGACATTCCAAATTATCTATCAATTGTATAAAACACACAGTCACACACATAATAACACTACTCACTGGTATGTCTTAGAATGCAAATAAACATATTAAGGTGAATTTAGAAAATGATCTTCAGAATAAGTTCAGATATACATGTATGTACATGTACATTTAGTACCATGACTTTTAAAAATTGAGGTGCAATCCCTTACAAGGCTATCAACCACAAAAATTAGAACAATAATGGTCACTAAGGGCAAACCACATAATACTAGAACCACAAAAATAACCTGCTATAAGCTACTTGTAAGTAATCTTACCCATTGAAGGGATCATGTAGTTAAATTGTATTCCAACTGAGTTAGTTCCCTTGATGCTAAATAGATCCTGTTCATGTAGAGTGATATCTATCTTCTCTTTCTTTACAATCACTTGATCTTCTATACAAAATGATCATAGTAACATGATCATAATTATACTCATAGTAGAAAAATGGCTAAAACATTACTGACCTAAATAAATCTTTTCATCAAAGTCTTGATCCTGTAGTTCAATGACTTTATCCTTGTATTCTCCAGGAACTATATACAAGAGGAACAATTAAATATATATGTAAAAAAATCAAAGCTGATTTAAATCACATAATATATGCAGAGCTGGACTGATAGTGCAATTATATGTACATGTACCTTTAGTGAATTGCACAGACTGCTTCTCTTCATCCTTTTCATAATATAAACTCTTAGCTTCCTGCAGTTGTGATTCAAGTCTTTGTATCATTTCATCTTTTTCAATTAGAGCAGCAGCACTAGAGACTAAAAATTTTAATAACTAGAAGTAATGTAGAACATTAAGGGGTGAGCCTAAGCTAGCAAAGCAATCATAGCACTGGATCTATCCATCTATGATCTACTCCTGATGATTTCAAAGCATGCATCATGATTTAGGTATAGCACTGAAGCATGCCGCATGTACATGATGAAACCTAAAGATGATAAAATCAATTCATATAATTTATTTTATTTAACTTTTAATCTTCTAGTTTCACATACACATTTCTTGCCTATAAATGTCTGTAAAGATGCTTTACTTAGCTTTAGATATAATATTATCCAATGTTAACTTATGAGATGACTGAGAAAAAGCTTGATTGACTTTCACAGTTTTAATAGCAATTGCATCAATAAAGACGAGCTTTATAGGTTATTAATTGAATTTAAAACCTTTTATAACTGCTGGAGAAGTCTTTGGACGGTGTATCTGCCTTATATTGCTGCTAGAAAGCTCATGAATTCTTCCAGTGTGTTGGTTGCCATTTTTATTTTACTGTGACCGCTCCCACTTTCAATGAAAAATTGAAAATTGCATTGGTAATGCATAGTATCTGTTTACCCTATTAGATCTACGCATAAATAGGGGTGACGTACGAGGACAGACAGACAGACAGAGTGAGGGACAGACGGGGCGTGACTGAGAGTATAGCTAGAGTGGGGTGAGCTCAGGCTCGCCCCAATTAGAAAACAAGTACCGTATAGCGGGTTATTTTTGAGGATAATAAATTTTGCAAATTTCACAGATTTTTTAAGATTCGCGAAATTAAATTCCTTGAAAATCAATTTAATACAGTACTTACAAGTTGGCAGAATAGTAGAAATTCGCGAAAATTAATTCTGCGAACTTCCGGATATGGGTCATTCGTGACATTTATTACCCTCGAAATAAACCCGCTATATGGTATACCGTAAATCTTCTAAAAATTCGGCAAATTAAATTCACCTTAAAATCAGTAATATTGGAAAATTAGAGGTTAAAAATGTTTTTTTAATTTTAAATAATTTTTATTGACTAAATTGGAGGGAGGGTCATTCCAAAGTCACAGCTGCTTGGTAAGGTAGACTGAAGCACATGGTCAATCATGTACCAAAATAAGAGGACTATGTCGAAATTAGAATACTCAGCCAGTAATTTTGCATAATCAAATAATTAGAGGTAATTTTGTGAAAATTTAAAAAAAAATATTTAATTTGACGAAGTTAGAGTGTTGAATATTTAGAAAATTTACGGTAATTTCACATATTCAAATGAATTGGTTCAAAATAATTATCACTATTATCATTACATTCAGTACTATTGACACATTTACGCATGCATAGTTTTAATTGACTATAATCAAACTGTGTCGTTATAATAAGACACCAAAAAAAAAATAATGTACAGCTCATTTGTCAGTAGCTACTATTTACTGTATTTCAAGATATACACTATAAATCCA
>NW_003547921.1:10909-12528 GCF_000090795.2 Amphimedon queenslandica | reverse complement strand
GAGTGTCTTAAGGAGTCTTGCCATTATTTCATCACTGTCAATATCATTGGATGGAATTACTATTAGCTGTGCAGGAGCTGATAGAAATTTTGTTTGCTTAAGAATTAACGTAACAGGTTAGACATTATGTGAATTTCAGTCACTATGATATAATTATTAGTAAGTTAAACCAGCGATAGTTAATAGTCCTGCGGACAATTGACTACCTATGGTTGGACGTGCTAGCGTTACTAAGTAGGATTCTCAGTCTCGACTTCAAAATGGCTGCCATGACTTTTGCAGCCTTGCTATACCGGGAAAACGAGCTCCTATGCTTACCAGACTTTATAGAGGACCTTATCTTGACCAGAGGACTCCATTGCTACCACTAGCGTGGCTCTAAACTTTGTCTAAAAGGAAACTCAAAAATTGGGAAAACGGCTGTTATATTCATTGTTCAGAAACCATTCATCATCATCATCATCAATAGTTTATGAGCTGTATCTCGATCTTGACTAGTGCTAGAAGTCTAATTCTTAAACCACTCTATACTCCAACAGTCTATGTGCGGATCCATTCCCCCTAAAATCATTCTCTAAGAAATGAATAAGTGATGTTATAGCTACTGTATCAGGCCAACTATGCTCCTGTCGCCATTTAAGCATGAGGTTGAGGCTCCAAAATTTGGGTGTGGTCGTACATGCTCAGATCTTAGAACTAGGAAAAGCAAGCAATTTTTAATAGCTAAAGGCCTCCATACACTAGGCAACATGTTCCTAGCAACATGTTGCCTAGTGTATGGAGGCCTTTAAGGATAGCTATGCTTGGAATCAATTGCAATCTCATAAAAGATATTAGCGGATTCGTTTTTCGAATAGATCTGGGCTCTACCATTCCAACTCTCATTGACTCTCCCCTTCGATATGGGCTTTTACATCCAACCGGAATTTGATAAATTCCGCTAGTGTCTACAAATTAGATTCGAACTGATGACGCCTTGATTAACTATCAAATGCTTTACCGCTAAGCTATTATAGAAACTAGACCAATCTTCGATTGGTTAGATTGGCCGAGACATAACAACAATGAATGCTGGAGTCAAACCAACGCTCGAAACTTTGAAGGCCCCCGGTCTGCCACTAACCTAATTCACTGCCAATTATAAACAACCGCATCTGCGTGTACATTGTATTGCAGATAGTTAGAGAGCGTCCATATCATCATTCAGATGATATATATCCACTGGTCTGTTCACTTGGATAAACTGGGGGTTCAGGACTCGAACCTACGATACTTAAATTCAAAATTTAATGCCTTGCCTCCTTGGCCAACCCCCAAGCATGGTTGTGGTTGGGGCTTTATGAACCCCACCAATACATAAAAATGTATAGAAATAATCAGATCAATTGCCGGGAGGTTTTCAGCTAAAAGAAAGTATTAATCTTGCATATTATTTTTTTATTAAATGTTTAAAGACGAGGAACAGGAATAGATACAGGATTGCAGGGAAGACAGAGCTCTTGAACAAGGACTCATGTCAAGACTATAATATTAATTTTACTTGTCATCAATATAGTAGATATTTGATCAGCATATCTATTCAATGCTGTCTCTCATAAAAGCTGTAAAGTAATTAGCAA
>NW_003547921.1:7287-9129 GCF_000090795.2 Amphimedon queenslandica | reverse complement strand
TCGCGGACAGCCCGGGAGCAAACAGGTTTCTAATTATTTACCTTGAAGCATAGCTATGGCGTCTGGAGTAATCATTTTTAGCAGAGAAAGCAGCAAAGAACATCGAAAAGAAAGAAATAAAGCCTCAAAAGCATTGGACCATGTGATAAACTTCTTAATGGGTGGAGTGGGATTGGAAAGGCGTGTGCTGGGCGTGTTTTACTGTACACACATGGCGCGAGTGGAGAAGAGATTTTTCCGTCTCTTTTAAGAAGATACAAAGAAGTAAAGAGGCCTTGTGCTTTTATAAAGCCTTGCTAATCATGGGCAGTTTCTTAGCTACAGATTTGGCATGGTAGAAGTTTGTTATACACCTCGGTCTCACATACAACATTTGCTACCATGCAATTGACCAATCAGATTACGTTATACGAGGTTGCTATGGGTTTATTTACCTCGGGACTGCGTCCCTCGGTAAATAAATCCCATAGAAACCTCGACCTCGGTGTATAACCTATACTTATTAATATACAATATTCACTAGGTCTGTACAGTGTTCTTAGAGCCAGTGATGATGATGATGATACTCCCCCACCAGTACCAGCCTATAATCCTAATGGAGTACAAGAATACTCTGAACTGAAGAGAGAGGGAGAGGTATAATAAACAAACTACCGTATACGGCATATATTTCGCAGGTATAAAATTTCGCGATTTGACCGCATTTTTCTATTTGAAATAAAAAATTTTGCAATTTAATGTAATTACCACACCTACTATAGAATCAGCACACTATTTTGCGAATTTTTCCAAAATGCGAAAATCACAAAAATTAATCCCCGCGAAATATATGCTGTATACGGTACAACACATACAATAACAATAATGTATAATAGAAAAAGAATAAACAACAACAACAACAAGGAGCTGGTCCACTTTATTCAACACTCAATCAAGACGATGATACTCCTCCTCCTGTCCCTCCTGCCTATAATCCTGAGGAACTACAGGAATACTCTGTATTGAAGAGAGAGGGAGAGGTCAGTGATTAATGAGAGAGTCTTTTAAAAATGGATCATATAATGTATTATTAATAGAATAAGGGTCAACAGGGTCTGTCTACTGGTGCTACTGGACTATATTCAACCATTAATAAAAACACCAACAACCAGGTATGGATACATGTACATAATCCACTCTTGACATAATGTATTGGGTTTAATGAACTACATGTACATAATGTATTGGGTTTAATGAACTACATGTACATAATGTATTGGGTTTAATGAACTACATGTACATAATGTATTGGGTTTAATGAACTACATGTACATAATGTATTGGGTTTAATGAACTACGTGTACATAATGGATTGGGTTTAATGAACTACATGTACATAATGTATTGGGTTTAATGAACTACATGTACTTAATGTATTGGGTTTAATGAACTACATGTACATAATGTATTGGGTTTAATGAACTACATGTACATAATGTATTGGGTTTAATGAACTACATGTACATAATGTATTGGGTTTAATGAACTACATGTACATAATGTATTGGGTTTAATGAACTACGTGTACATAATGGATTGGGTTTAATGAACTACATGTACATAATGTATTGGGTTTAATGAACTACATGTACTTAATGTATTGTATCATAAAAAGGAAGGAAAGAGGGGTAATGGGTGAATTGAGTACATCCTTTTAGCTTTTAATGTAATAAGGTGAACTTATCCTTAAGTAATCTGATATACCACCTTATAGTAACTAATACACAAATACCATAAGTACATGTAAATGCATTAGTATAGGTATGTACATTAGTATAAGGTATATTAGTACATAAGGTATGT
>NW_003547921.1:0-6797 GCF_000090795.2 Amphimedon queenslandica | reverse complement strand
CAAGCTGAGCGAAATCAGAGTGAAATTATCATTGTATATAGCTTTAAAAAGAGCTGTGGTTATCAGCCACCCCCTTTTGTTATTGTAAGAACAATGAATATAATCTTTTGGGTTATAATTTCAATGAATATAATTATAAGGGCACTTTGATGGTAGGGCCCAGGCCCCCTCAGGCCCTACCTCAGCTACGCCCCTGATGTCCATTAGTATAAGGTACTGTATATTAGTACATAAGGTATGTACATTAGTAATTAAGGTTCATGTTGTTATATTCAATAGGTGTTAGTTGATGAATCAGCTCATAAGCCAGTGTATGCTGATCTGGCTATTGCTGCTAAAGGGAAGAGACCACAGGCAGCACCAACACAAGAACAACCAGTGGTATATGCATCAGTTAACAACAAAGTAATGATAATGTACATGTACATGTAATGGTATCTTATACATCCTCTCTCTCTCTCCTCCTAGTCTGTTCCTCCTCCAGCTGCTCCTCATAAAGTATTGTATGCTGATCTATCAATAGCAGCTGGTAATAGAACACCAAAGAATAAACCACCCACTGAGGAAAGAGTAGTCTATGCAGCAGTCAATGGAAATGTAAGCCAATACACATTATACTGTATGGAGTAACACACCCTTTATCTCTCTCTTCTCCAGAGGAACTTCACTACTCAATCAAAGTGAGCTAAACTTTTTCTCACATGAAATCTGGTAAATTTCCTCACAAACTGGGGCAACAATTTTCTCAAAAGTGACAAAATTTCTCACACATATTGTACCTCAATTTATGCTAAAGCTACTACATGTAATTTTTAGACTGAGAGATATGGTACATGTCATAGTCCTACCTCTTGTCTCATGGCAGTTAGGAATCCTTGAGGATTAAGGAAACCAGTCATCCGAAACAGATCAGGACGTCCTCCAAATACCCAGGACCTGAACTGAGAATCCCTCTCCAGCAACTCAGTAAACCAGAACCCAATGGTAGCTGATTCCCACAATATCTACATTAAAATAATATTAGTCATACATAACATAATATTTTGCCCTTTCCCAATCTTTTATGGCCATACACTACATAGGCACACTTAATGCTAGAGACTATACTTTCATCTTGAAAGCAACATGTTGCCACAATTAGAATGATGGTGTATATTTGGTAACAAAATGCCTCTCATTCTTGTCTATTTAGTGTATAATTTCGTGATTACAGGCTTCATAAACTGCCATCCACAGAAAATTAAAACCACAAAATATAAACCAGTTTTTCTTCACTCAACACACAATATAATGTAACTAACTTTTCTCCAGGCTGTAGGGACTCTTGCATCATACATATTGTCAAGAGTATTACGAAGAGTCTAAAATCATATTCAAATAATAATTGTAGATGATAACCCACTTCTTACTTCACTCATAACAATAGTGCCATCTATTGCCAGCTGTAGATCTTGTAAAGTGTTCCTCACTATTGTAATGACCCTTTGCATTCGGCCAATCTCTTGTCTTAGGAAGATATTCATTGGAGCAATGGCACCCATCTTCTGTAGTCTTGCATGTACCTCAATAAAAAAATATATCAATTATAATTGGAGAAAACATAAATAGGATAGACATCATATACAAGCTATAGATCCTGTACAAACTGTAATACAAAAGCTTGTCATAGAAATTATTGACAAAATTGAAGACCCTGTTATGGTACATGGTCCACTTTTTGAGCATAAAATTAATAAATATAATCACAAACTTTCACGTACATGTACATGTAGGGCAACATGAAAATAAATTATGTCACAAAATTGAATGAAATCTCCTATTGTTAAGGTGCATGTGATGGACTACTCCTTCAAACGTACAGGGTCATTGGCCAAAGTTAACTAGAAAAAATTCTCTATTACAGTACAAGTGAATATTCAAATAAAGTACACTAAAAGCACATCTTGAGTACACATAAATAATAATTATTATTATTTATGAGGAATGTACTGCTTACAATAATAGCAAAAATTATATACATGTAAAAGTACTTACCGGATTACATTTGTACAATGGTTCACAGTATTTCTCTAACGTGTAAAGAAACTTGACATTGTCTTTTGCCTCATTAGTGAAATCAGTTATCTGCAAATCAAGCTCCTTCCAAGTCTACAAAGAAAAACAATTTCAATGTATTTTCAGATTAATTACAGTATGACTATTTGTTTTGAATATTTTAAAGATCAACATCACATACACATAAGTACATTCTAAGACAGCTACCAATACATGTATATAAACTTCACCCTACATGTACATGTACATGTAATGTAAGAGTACATTTAGAAAGTGTGAAACAGCTCAACATAGTTCAAGATTATCACTACTTCCCAGCTACTTCCACATGCTTTCATTAGCTCCATATATGGTAAGAAAATAAACCTATACTCTCTCATGCTGTATACTGGGCATGTAGTCACTAGTTAATTTTAATATCAAAATGGACACCAATTCTTACCCAGCAAATACACTAGTCTCATGACTCTCATGACAATAAATAAACATACATGTACTTATGATAAAGTCTAACAATAGTGTCAGTGTATCAGCAATGTAAGGATTCTAGTCTAAAGGCCATATCTTGCTTTTAAAGTACACCCTTTACTTTATTAAAGCATTTCTATTATTTCTAAGTCACTCCATCATGTGATGGTTCACTGAAGCCTCTGGGTCTTTCTCTACCGCCTCAAGTTGGTGTACCTCTCGTATCAACACTTGCAGCTCCTGTATAACACCATAGACTAGAGACTACTATTATCTATGATAAAACCACTCTCGCCAGCCATGCTTACACACGTGACAAAAAGGTGTGGTTGGGCTATTAACTGACACGCCCCCTTTAATGACTGAGGATTCAGCAGACTGGCTGAGACTGCAGGCTCCTTGCTTCTGACGGTGCCATATAGGAGTGAATGGGTTCTATTTGAATCATTTGCTTCAAATTGTATATAGGACAGACCTCAATAAAGATGGCCAGTCTGATTGCATCTTTGCCGGTAGAGGAGGTAGCCCGCTTGCAGCATTTGATCTCTTGCACAAGGAGTTACTGTGGGTTGTTGATTCAGCCATTACTGTCCCTCCATATAACTACTATTATCCATTGGCTACTAAGGATTATGATAAAGAAGGTGTCCCTGATATTATAGTGACTCATGGAGGAGATCCACTTTATACTCTGACACTGAAAAGAAGTGCACTCCTGGTTTCCTAGCTGTTATTTCAGGAGCAACAGGACAGAGTCTCCCCGTAGGATAATAATTCCTGATAATCGTGAGACATATAGCTCACCTGTACTGTATAGACCCAGTGATAATATTGAACTGGTTCTGTTTGGGTCTAGAGGTGAAACTATACCAGGATCACTGTGGGCTCTGACACTGAGTAGCTGAATCATGTGGCAAGTTACAAGAAGGAAACCTCTTTCACTGTTAATAAAATATACAAGAACTTTGTGTGTTACATGTACACTGAGGAACAGTTAACAAAACTGAGACCCAAACTTATCCGTGGGATATACTCTAACTCAAAACATGATGAGTTGATGAAAGCCTCTCCATGCAGTACTAGCTGGTGGTGTTAGTCCAATTTGGAATGTATTCAGATTATGTGTCTATGAGCTGATACCTGCTAGTGTGTCTGGTACTATGCTACCTCCAGTAATAGCTGATGTGAACAATGACAATCATTTGGATCTATCAGTGTCTCAGTTTAATGATCACACACATGCTTTATGATGGAGCAAGTGGATTAATAACTTGGGATCATTACTCACCAGACACACAAACATACAGGTACATTATAGTATTGTCATTATTTGTATTGCTCAATCAAAATTATTTGCTTAAATTTTCTAGTGGCAAATATGACTTATTTTGTATAAAATAATGTGTTCTTATTGTGAAATATATTTATTTTATTTATTTAACAAAGGGAGGTGGATGAGTTATGAGTATACTCTTACATAACAGTCCTTGATGGGAGGAATGGTGATATCCTCTGGCGTATTAACTGCTCACAGGCAGCAATGGCATCACCAGTCACTCTTCAGAGCAAGACTAGAGGAGATGATGGTTTCCTGTTTCTTGGAATTGGTTGTAATAAAAAGATTGATGATATCATTAATTCAGGTGAACGATCCTCTCATTCTCCAAATGATGGTAGGAGTACTAAAAGATCACAGTGTCCAATGAAACACTTTGAAAAAGATAATGATAGATGTGTTCTTAATCCTCTTGATGTTCTATTGCATTCTTGTCAAAGAAGACATGGTAATGATGATGGATTGCTCCAAGGTTCCACTGATAATGATGCCAGAATCCCTCCTCAAGAAAGCATGATTGACATTGACTTCAGTGAGTATTATCCTGATGATCTGTGGGAGAGCAATGGACCAATGGATATCTTTCCTGATCCTGATGAGAGCCCAGAGTCTTTCATGAAGGATTACTGTGGATAAGATCCTGATCTGTTGCTAGCTAATCTTTACTTCTTGAACAGGAAATTGATAGAATCACTAACTGATCTTATACCAGTCATGTCCTTTGATACTTACATAGACAGTAAGTTACTCTCAAAACTGAAATTATTAAGTGTAGATAGAAATTGCTGTGGTCCAATATTTTGTCAAAAATGCCTAGGGAATTTTTTATTCTTAATTGATTTTATGATACATATACTTGAACTTAAGTTGCGTACAAAGTTTGAACTGATTCTGGTTATGTTTTGTTTTTAACAAATTTTTCAGTACTTCAAAATTGAGCCAAAATCCCAGTACTATCCACAAAAAATTTGTACCACAAAAATCAAAGGAATTTTTGGAACAATTGTCATTATAAAGTTTGTAAAGTTAAATTTTATTTTAATTGCTTGAGGTAACTCATAAAGACTTGAAGCAACATCATGGTGAAAAGAATGGACCAACTATAAATGATACTGGTGAGCAATCAATGGAGGACATTGAACTAATGATGATAAAGAAACTAATGAAAGACCACAAGGGACTTTGTTGTGCTCACGTCATGGCCCCTGTGCTATTAGCAGGGACTCCTGTTATAACTGACTGTGATGGAGATGGTAAAGTTGAAGCTATTGTGTCCCTTACTTATACAGCAGTACCTAGTCCTTATAGTGTAAAAGTACCGGGCTTCATTCATCCACCTCAACTTATTGTACAGAGTTTGATTATTGAGAATAAACTTAAGGCTATTTATGGGACTCAGGTACAAGGAGTATCATCTGACTACTGGCCAATGGATAAACAACCTTGGACTGAATATATGGGGAGTAATGGTAATGGGGTTTATGTGAAGCATCCTACATAACAATACATGTAGTAGCTAATGATAATGACAGTAATAATGATGTACATGTAATAAGTAATAACAATAATAAAACAATCCTCTGTAATGCATGTATTAATTGATATTTTTTTACTTTTATTTTTGTGTTAATGCTTTTATTTTAATAATGCCCTTTTAGCAGCTAATAAATTAACAGCAATGATACATAGAATGATTGTAGTATTGATGAGAAGTGAGTGATAGTCATTATATAGGACTGGTGGTGAATGCATACCATATCCTACATTATCTGATACATTACACCAGATCCATTGAAGAATACACAAGATAAAAGTATCAATCTTTTAATGTTACACTAGAAGTCATAACATTGTCTATTGTCTCACAAGTGGTCCAGTCAATGAGATTGATATGACTAACGGGTTGTTGAAGAAGGACCTCCTCACAGGATTGACCCTTTACACTGCTAGATACACCACATGTATACACATGGGTAGATCTATTGAGTAAAGTTGCTGCACTGCATGTATCTAATGGGGTAAACGCATGATTTGAATAATATAGTATTGTAAAAGTTTGAATAGAAACTTGAAAATAGGAAGAATTGACAAAAATAGAAAATAATACTAATAATAATTTTAAAATGTAATGGAAACTTCAAAATAGAAAGAATTAACAAAAACGATTATAGCTCTACTAGTAATAGCAAAAAAGATAAAGAGAGGGAAAAAGGAAGAGAAGGAGGTGTATGTAAGAGAAAAACAAAAAATAAGAAATATTATTTGTAATAATAATAATAATAACAATCATTATTAGTTGTTATTGTTTAGGTAGACGCTTAACTTCAGCAGCAACATCATTTCTTTCCAAATCCTCAAGTGCTTTTATCAGCTTTTCCCTTGTAGCAGTACCAGTCTTTAACCAGTGAACTATCATGTCTTTACGGCATATATCTATTTGATGTAGAGAATTAAAATAAATTGTTTTTAAATCTTTATTTTTAATTCCAAGATATAGTCCTAGAGTCTCCCATTCATTGACTATGCTATTGATGGCTTTTAGTATGACAGGAGCATGAGACTCACCTGTAAATAAATACACACATTATCTATTAATAGTAATATTAACACATTCACTCACTTAATACAGAACCTTCTGGTAAAAAGTTGTGAATAGGAACAAGTGATGCAACAACTGGATCTGTTATAATGATTTTAATAAAATAAATAATCATGTAAGTACTTACCAGTTAGCCAACAGTTTTGTCTCTCGTTGTCTATTGCAACTGGCTCAAGATCATTTTCAAGACTGCAACCAACTACTGGTGGATCTTCAGTATGACAGATAGTAATTGGATGAGGCTCATCATTACTAGCAGCTAATCTATGATCTCTCTTACAACGAACAAGAGCAGATATCTCCAGTGCCTTCATGTCATAAGACAGGAGCTCAGCACTG
>NW_003547920.1:8047-12562 GCF_000090795.2 Amphimedon queenslandica | reverse complement strand
TACTACCTAAGATCTTGAATAATCCACTTGACCTTGCTTCTGGAGTACAAGCAGGGCTAAGACTGTGTGAAGGTCCAGTGAATAACATTACATGTTTATTACACTGGAATTCATTATATACTGTTGTATATATTTGACGGCGTACACCTCCTGCATCAATGGCAGGTGCATCATTTAACTCAATGCATAGTTGCTTTCCAAAATCAAGATTACCAGACTTATACAGGCCTAAAATATCATGCCATATGTGATCTGAGCGTATTGTAACACGGACCATTTCTGCAGAAATCATCTTCTGATTTAACATTGATAAAATTGATTCCAATGTTGGACCCTCCGATAAACACACCATTGAATCAACAAAACTTAACCCAGAAGATTCATAAACTATGGTAACTTGCTCTCTAGTGAGATTTCCTTCAAAATTCATAAATAAAGTTTCTAAATTATCCATCTGGGGTAAGTGATTCCTTGCAGATGCAGGACTAGACAGAGAATTAGTGTCATTAGCCATAAAAATAGAAAAGAGAGACTTAAATGCATGCATAAAACATAAATGGAAAATGTGAGTATACAAGGAACATAACTACATATTGCACACAGGGGTGTATCTAGGAATTTGGAGAGGGGGTGCTGGGGTATAGATGGTTGCAAAAGTTGCAATTAGGGGTGCGCAGTGCGCCGCAATTGTGACCACACCCACTTTTAACAGTGGTAAACGGCACTTTCCTTCATTTTCATTAATTATGAGTGGGGTCAAGATAATTTCAAGCATACTGGTACTTCTGATCACTTCTTAAAGCACTGGAAACTGCTGAAATCATAATCAGGGGGCTAGATAACTTTATTAAGAGGCTTGGTAGTGATGCAAAAGTCCATAACTTCAGTAATTTTTTCTGAGCCCAGCCATAGGGGGGTTGCTCAAGCACCCTCAGCACCCCCTCCTGGATACGCCCCTGCATGACACATACACATAACAACATTATAAGGTAGGGCAAGACATTTCTGCCACATGAGTAATTTGCTTTTGTTTTTTCCTTATTATTTTTGCAAGGGTAATTTTAGTCTTTGTGATATTTATAATCAAGAATAAGGGCAATTTTTAAAATACAAAAATATGAGTAATGCTTTTCAAAAGAGAAAATGACATGTACACTGCAAGAAATGCCACACCGACCTAACATTTCTAATATCATTTAACAGTTACCGTAATGAATGATCATCAACAGCTTCACCATTACCACTGTCAACAGCATTGAGTAATGAAGTTTCATTTTGCTATAATGCAACATAAACTGACTGATAATTTGAAATAAATTACTTTACTAATCCAAAATTTAAGCATTTCAACATTTCTAGATTGACCAGCACAGTGAAGTAGTGTTTCACCATTCTATGATATTAATAACAAAAATAATGGCATAACAATTTATGACAAATTATAAACAAAAATCAATCTTATAACACAATGAGTAGTTAACACTAATAGTAGCAAGGTATGATTAGTTGATTACATTTAGCTATTTAAGATTAGAATTTTTTACTTTATCCACAACATCAGTTTTAGCTCCATTAGTTAACAGAATATCAACAGCTTCAATACTACCACTATCAATGGCATGAAACAATGGAGTTCTCTTCTTCTACAATACAGCATAAAGTGACTAATAATTTGAAATAAATTACTTTATTTTTAACATTCACATCATAATCTCCTCTCTTAATCCAAAACTCAAGCATTTCAACTTTACCAGATTCACTAGCACAATGTAGTAGAGTTTCACCATCCTAAGATAATAATAATTACATACATAATTAGACATAACATTTATTCTACTACATATCAATAGCCTGGTGAATAGGCAGCTCCTCACATACATGTAACTATAATTGAAAGTCAGCACTACAGTAGTGATTAGCTAGAGTTACTGCAAAGTCTGCAAATACATGTAGTAAGGTTAGTATAGAGATACTTTTACAACAAAAAATAATGAAATGATATACATTGTAATAATCATAAAACCTAAATAACATTCAATTAAACAAGGAGACTATTTTACATAAGTATATCATAAGAGTCCATATTGAATTGAAAAGTGAGTCCCTATGAGCTGGACAGAGCTTTCATCCCCATTGCACATGACACAAAAGAGGGCATTAAGGCCATGCATATAGGAGCATAAGATTCTATACTAATTAAAAGTATATACTTATGTGACACAAAACATACAACCTACTAATTACATATGCTATTACAGCAATACATTGGGAAAGAGGCTGGTTGGGTATATAGGTGGTAGCAATTAGGAGACTGAGAATCATTGAATTGTACCTGAAATGCATCATCCATATGCTACTCAAGCTCACATGATAAATGTGGTTAGTAGCACATTTATATTTGATTGCCCATGACAATTAATGTGACAATGCCATCAGCATTCTTAACAAGATGCTTAAATTCATTTTATCATAGAGCATAGAGGTGGGCAATATTAAGATACCTGCAAAAATTACTTAATATTATCAAATACCTGAGTAGTATCATTAAATCTAATGCCAAGTTGTCTTTGCCTTACTTGCCATACTTATTTATACTTACTTAAGTGTCAGTATCAATAAAAAAAGAGGCACCTCTAATTCTCTCAAAGTATCAATGTTATTTTTTAAGTTTTATCTTGCTGTGGTAACAATCAAAGTATGTACATGTAGCTGGAGGTGTTAATTGTCATATTTTCAAAGCTTGAACAGAAGAAATGAAAGTGTGGCATGCAAATGTGCTGCATTTCATCAGTTTGCATGTGGGAAACAGGTATGAATGCTGTTACAAGCTTTCAGCATTATACAGCATAATAAACTTACTTTATCAACAACATTAGTTCTAGCTCCATTAGTTAATAAAATATCAACAGCTTCAATATTACCATAATAAACAGCATCAAACAACGGAGTTCTTTTGTTCTACAAATACAACACAAAATGATACAAATAGAAATGATTATTTAATAACTTTACCCTATCCACAGCATTCACATCAGCATTTCCTTTAGTTATTAATAGCTTGACAATTTTATTTTTATTCCTTTCATACCTTGCAATAGCAGAGTGTAATGGAGTATCACCATACTATGAATGTTTTAAATATAATTTTAATCAGAAGAAATGAAAGTGTGGCATGCAAATGTGCTGCATTTCATCAGTTTGCATGTGGGAAACAGGTATGAATGCTGTTACAAGCTTTCAGCATTATACAGCATAATAAACTTACTTTATCAACAACATTAGTTCTAGCTCCATTAGTTAATAAAATATCAACAGCTTCAATATTACCATAATAAACAGCATCAAACAACGGAGTTCTTTTGTTCTACAAATACAACACAAAATGATACAAATAGAAATGATTATTTAATAACTTTACCCTATCCACAGCATTCACATCAGCATTTCCTTTAGTTATTAATAGCTTGACAATTTTATTTTTATTCCTTTCATACCTTGCAATAGCAGAGTGTAATGGAGTATCACCATACTATGAATGTTTTAAATATAATTTTAATAACAATAAATCCCTTGATAAAGGGAATAAGTTCAGTATACAATAATTTTTTGTAGGATATCACTAGTTTAAACACAAGACACAATTTTTATGTTGCTTATGCATAAGTAATGTACATGGTTGTTACACATGCTTATTTAGAAAATACATGAATTGAATTAATCAGCATATACTAATAAAACTTACTTTATCCACTAAATCAGTTCTAGCTCCATTAGTTAATAGAATATCAACAGCTTCATTACTACCACTATCAACAGCATTAAACAATGGAGTTCTTTTATTCTATATATAAGGACACTCCAATAAAATTTATGCCTTCTTATGACCCGCCTGCATGGTGCCACATCAGCAACATCACAATATATTCATTAATGCAGTTTTACATTAATTATTAATGCATGCAGTTTATGCAAGTAATATTAATAAATTGAATGAAAACCTGCCTGCCACTGACATGACATCAGGCTCACCATTATATTGAAAAGCTATGAGTGGTCTAGTAACTAATAATTTGAAATAAATTACTTTATCTAAAGCATTTACATCATGATCTCCTCTCCTAATCCAAAACTCAAGCATTTCAACTTTACCAGATTCACCAGCACAATGTAATAGAGTTTCACCATCCTATGACAATATAGCATCACATATTCAAACCAGTTAGCTTATTTTAATTATGGCCATACTGCATAAGGTGAAATGTTGACGGGGATTTTATATTGGTGGATTGATAGATTTATATAAAAACGCTAAAATAAAATCCGCAAGCAATAATTCCATTTATGTGTGTGACCACACCCGCATTGATTTTAGTTAGAATCATGGTTAAAAGCCACTAGCTAAGTTAACATGGCTTTATTATGTTTCCTCAAGCCAGTCTCTAAACCAGGTGATAAAGAACACAATCTTCCAGCCGGTAAAAGGCACCATCTTTCTCTGATAATATGTTGTTCACG
>NW_003547920.1:1687-8037 GCF_000090795.2 Amphimedon queenslandica | reverse complement strand
CGTCAACAAATCCTCCTATACGGTACATCAATGAGTAATTATTATTATTATTATTATTATTATATTATTATTATTATTATTATTATTATCAATATTATTATTATTATTATTATTATTATTATTATTACCATTATTAAAAAGTACAATAGTTAGAAATAAAACAGGTTGAAATGCATACACTTATATATTATTATTATTATATATTATATCATCATCATCATTATTATTATTATTATTATTACTACTATTATTATTATTATTATAAAAAGAAAAAAGAATCAAAATCACAAAATAAGACAACTAGTAGATCAATGAAAGCAGAATACCTTAGAGTGACTTTTTTAATTGCGGGTACTAAATTTTGTAATTTTAGCACGAGGTAGATTTTGCTGGTATTAAAAATTGCGATTAAGTAATTATTACTTATAGTTATATGGCATTATGATGTCATTATTAGTAATTGCACATACTAATGATTGCGATTTTTAACCCAAACGCAAAATTCGCAATTAATAGTACCTGCATTTAAAAGTAACCTTAAGGTAACAGCTTTGAAAAGAACAAATCCTTATAAAACATGATGAGAAGTGAATAATGAAATAATAAATAAATGATGATAGTTATAAACACAGAATGATGTTACATACTACTGAAAAGATAAGTGGCATTAATACTACTACTACTACTATTATTATTATTATTAGTAGTAGTAGTAGTAGTAGTAGTAGTAGTATTATGACAAAACCTGAGAACAACCTAATAAACAAACACAATTATTATTATTATTATTGTTAAATGGTACAAAAATAGGCGAATAATAATAATTATTAGTAAACACCAAGAGTACAATATTATGTACTCTTGTAAACACTTTACAGGTATAAGGAAATAGGAGCAAGGGTAAAACAAAAAAAGAAAAAGAACCTGATGGACATGTAGCCAAAAAGCTACAAGTCAAAAAATAAATATAATAGACAATAGTATAAATTAATTAAACAGGTGAAAATGATCAGGTGAATTCAAATAAAGTTATATGATGAAGGGCAATACAAGCATTTATTACAAGTACACATAAAAAGTGCAAGAAATACATGGAATAATTAGGTAGTATCAAGCGAAACTATGCTTATCTAAAAAATTAAGTAGAATTTTACTTACATTAGACACAACATCAGTTCTAGCTCCATTAGTTAACAGAATATCAACAACTTCAATGCTACCTTCCTTAACAGCATTACACAATGGAGTTTCATTGTCCTATAAATACAACATAAAATGAAACAATTAGAAATGATGCTATACCTCATCTACAGCATTCACATCAGCACTTCCTTTAGTTATTAATAATTTGACAATTTTACTGTTGCCAGTTCCAGAAGCACAGTGCAATGGAGTGCTATCATCATCCTGTTATATAAATAATTGTTACAGTAATTAAGCTAAATAAGTTCTGTCAAAATTTTTATATGATTGGGTGTGTAGGTTAGTGAGTATGAGTCAATCACCTCTGTAAGATTTAAGGACTCCTAGAATCATTGATTTGTATACAGGAGTTAAGTAACTAATGATCCTTATGTTACTCAAGCACACATGATGCATGTATAAACATATTAATTTTTAATTTTTGATCAACCATATTAATTAACATTTCTCTAACTTTTTAGTGTATACATGTATATAGATTAAAGAACTTACTTTATCTACAACATCAGCTCTAGCTCCATTAGTTAACAGAATATCAACAGCTTCAATACTAATCATATCATTCTCAACAGCATTAAACAATGGAGTTCTATTTTTCTACAATACAACATAAAGTCACTTATAATTTTGAAAAAAATTACTTTATCTTTAACATTCACATCAAAATCTTCTCTCTTAATCCAAAACTCAAGCATTTCAACTTTACTAGATTCACTAGCACAATGCAGTAGAGTTTCACCATTCTATGATAATTATAGTTACAACAATTATGTAGTATGTACTTATAGTGAATATGACAGGCCTACTTTGGGATTCCCATAATCAACCATGCATATTCAACCATAGCTACAAGTGTTACATGTACCCATGAATATGGCAGCTGATAGCTTTCAAACTGGCTCCTGTAGTGTTGTTTTTTTTATCCATAGTATCCTGTATACTTACCTCCCTAGTATTTCTAATATGAGTCTGCAGGGGCCAGAGAGTTATAGCTACTGATGGATATTGCACTTGTGACTGTTCTATTTAGGCAGTGCAAAAGCCATATGCAATATCCTCTCATATAATTTACTTATTCAGCATACTTTAATTATAAAATTAATTAGAATTTTACTTACTTCATCTACAATATCAGTTCTAGCTCCATTAGTTATTAGAATATCAACAGCTTCAATACTATCACTCTGAACAGCATGAAACAATGGAGTTTTGTCATCCTTAAAAATACAATACAAAATGATACAAAAATGATTGTTTAATAACATTACCTCATCCACAGCATTCACATCAGCATTTCCTTTAGTTATTAATAATTCAATAATTTTAGCATTATCAGCAGCAATGTGCAATGGAGTGCTGCCATTCTTCTATTATAAATAATACAAAAATTAAAGACTGAATAAATTTATTTCAATGATGGCTGTGTAATTTAATGATTATAAGTCAATGATTAAAATATATTACCTCTCAAGGGACATTTAAGGACACCAAAATTAAGTATCATTGATTTGTGTACAAGAATTAAGAAAAACATGATCCTATACACATGATGCACATAAGCACATTTTAATTTTTGTCACCCATAAAATAACACCTCCCTAACTTTTTAGTGCATATAGCACAATTAAACTTACTGTATCCACAACATCAGTTCTAGCTCCCCTATTTAATAGCTTATCAACAGCTTGAACACTACCACTCTTAACAGCATTAAACAGTGGAGTTCTGTTATCCTATATAAATATACAACATAAAGTGACTGATAGTTTGAAATAAATTACTTCATCTAAAACATTCACATCATAATCTCCTCTCTTAATCAAAAACTCGAGCATTTCAACTTTACCAGATTCACCAGCACAATGTAGTAGAGTTCCACCATCCTATGAACAATAACCACAATACCGTATAGTGCAAAGTTTTTGAGGGACGTAAATTTCCCAAATTTGCCTAAAAATTTATTTTGTGGATTTAATTTTTGTGAAATTTTACTATCTACCATCTTGCACTTCCCTTTATCTAAATTAATTTTTGCAAATCTTGAAATAATCACAAACTTGGCAAAATTTACGACCATCAAAAATTTCAAGCTGTAAAAGTAGTATCATTCTAAACAAAAACAGGCCAGTCTTATTTATGTGATGGAATGTACCATAAAGCAGGAAATTTAGGAGGGAATTAATTTGGCAAATTTGGCATTTGATAACCATTTGCCAAAATAAAAATCTGCCAATTTGAGCCATTATGCACATGCTCAAATGCACATAGCCACAAATTCACTAATTTAAAATTTTCCAATTACCAAAATTTAGCAATTCGCCAAATTTAACTCCCTCCGAAATGTCCCGCTAAAAGGTGTAATTGAGTAATTAACACTAGCTAGTATTAGCAAGTAAATATTACTTCATCCACAACATCAGTTCTAGCTCCATTAGTTAATAAAATATCAACAGTTTTAATACTGCCACTCTTAACAGCATTAAACAATGGAGTTTTGTTGTTCTATAATACAACACAAAATGACACAATTAGAAACAATTATCGAATAACTTTACCTTATCCACAGCATTCACATCAGCCTTTCCTTTAGTTATTAATAATTCGATAATTTTATTGTTACCAGTTTCACTAGCACAGTGTAATGGAGTACCTTCATTGATTTGTGAACAGGAGCTAAGAAACACATGATCCTTATGCTACAAATGATGCACATGAACACATTATAATTTCTGCTCAGCATAAAAATGCTAAAATTAACACTTCTATAACTATTCAGTTACAATGAAACTTACTGTATCTTCGACATCAGTTCTAGCTCCATTAGTTAATAGAATATCAACAGCTTCAATACTACCACTCTTAATAGCATCAAACAATGGAGTTCTCTTTCTCTACAACTCAACATAAAATGACTGATAATTATAAAATAAATTACTTTATCTTTAACATTAACATCATAATCGCCTCTCTCAATCCAATACTCAAACATTTCAACTTTACCAGATTCACCAGCACAATGCAGTAGAGTTTTACCATCCTACAATAAAATAATATTTCTTTGTTTAAATGCCATGCAAACATTGAGTAATCAACACCATCAAATAGTAGTTATATATAATTACATTAATTTTGCATATAAAAAAATATTTACTTCATCCACAACATCAGCTCTAGCTCCATTAGTTAATAAAATATCAACAGCTTCAATACTACCACTTTTAACAGCATTAAACAACGGAGTTCTATTCTTCTATAAAAACAACAAAAATAAAATGACTCAGTGATAATTTCAAAATGAATTACTTTGTCTTTAACATTAACATCATAATCTCCACTCGAAATCCAAAACTCAAGCATTTCAACTTTACCAGATTCACTAGCACAATGTAATAGAGTTTTACCATCCTACAATAATTATAACAAAAAATTTTTCAAAACAGGAGAACCTGCTTATTTTTATCATAGATTTACATCACTCAATGAGTAATCAACAAAGGTAGCAATGTACAAATGTTTAATAGTAAATTTTGCACATTAAGTTTAAAATTTTACTTACTTTATCCACAACATCAGTTCCAGCTTCATTGATTAATAGAATAAGAAGAGCTTCAATACTACCACTTTTAACAGCATTAAACAATGGAGTTCTTTTCCACTATAATCAGAATTTAAGTGACTGATAATGTAGAATAAATTACTTTATCTTGAACATTCACATCATAATCTCCACTGGAAATCCAAAATTCAAGCATTTCAACTTTACCAGATTTACCAGCACAATGCAGTAGAGTTACACCATCCTATTGTGAATAATATGATCTAACTGAATGTCTATAAGGTTGAAGTGAGGCTATTCAATTTATATTTTGTCTATTTCAGTACTATCATTAATTTAATTCTTAAGTAAAGAATTTGAATCTTTTATTTGGTTTTCAGCAATATTAATAAATAAAGAACTTTTGAAGGCAACAAATTAAGAAGCTCCAATAATCCCCAAATATAGCATTTCTGTGTGACTTGCTCCTAGCTCATTCATATCAAACTTTAAAAGGGGCCCACATTGTCAAGTTTTAAATCCCTTCCAAAAGGCTAAGGTATAAAAGCTACAACTACAAGTTGGAATTAGTCTTCAAAGCATTTGACCTAAAACTAACTGTAAATTCATTACAAATTAGATATATCCTCTTGATAGAAGACCATGTAGATAAAAAAGGATAAAAAGAAAGTTTGCTGAACCATAATGAAATTTTAAAGCCTATTCTCAAGGTCTTCCGCTGCAATGTCTTCTGCTGCATTACAGGTACCAGCATTGTAGAACTCATCAACAAAACATCTAGCATAATTATTTTTGTAAAATTTAATTTACTTCATCCACAACATCAGTTTTAGCTCCATAAGTTAATAGAATAATGACAGCTGCAATACTACCACTCTTAACAGCATTAAACAATGGAGTTCTGTTTCTCTAGATAAAATGAACATGAAGTGGCTGATAATTTGAAATGGATTACCTTATCAAAAACATTCACATCATAATCTTCTTTTATGATCCAAAACTCAATCATTTCAGCTTTACCAGATTTACCAGCATAGTGAAGTGGAGTTTTACCATCCTATAATAATAATAATGATGATGATGATGATGATGATAATAATAAAATTGTTTTTAGTGTTGCTATAATTGTTGTTGTTATTGTTTTGATGTTATTTAAAAAACAATAATAAATTGAGTAATGTCATAGAAAGAGTGCAATCCATCATCACAGGGATCCCAATCCTTTCCAGTATGATCTTGAACCATGGGCCTTTACATAAACCACTCTTTTGTGCAACTTAACTTATTTCATAGCTTAATCTAACCTATTTTATATAATAATAACAATAATAATAATAATAATAATAATAATAATAAGATTTATTTCTTTTCTTAATTCTTCCTTTTTTCCCCATAGGGGTTTTCCTCTCCTTTGTTTTTCTTTCTTGGTCTATTGATTTGTGGAGTGTGTGTCTTATGATAATAATAGTAATAATAATAATAATAATAATAATAATAATAATAAAACTATCAGATATACGTGAGTGGTTTGATCATCTGCTATTACAAGGTCCTAAGTTCGGTTACTACCCAGAGCCCCACAAGAGTTGTC
>NW_003547920.1:0-1351 GCF_000090795.2 Amphimedon queenslandica | reverse complement strand
AGAAAGAATGGACCTTTCTACAACATGTGACTCCAGACTGTCAGTCTCTGTTTACAGACTTGGAGTCAGTTATCTGTAGCACATTCATTCCACTGAGCCCTAGCTGTTTGGTCAAGAGTGTTCTACCAGTGACAGGTCATTGTTCTCTCTTCCACTCAGACTAGGAGGGTTAAATATAAGGAACCCTGTTACAACAGCTGCTGCCCATTACACCACTTCTAGATTGGCCTGTAAGCTATTAATTAATGCTGTTACTGGTGCTACTCCTTTCTCATCATACAATCACATCTGCCAAGTGCATTCTCCTAGGGAAAGTCACTCACTATCTCAAAAGGAAGTGGATAATTCCACCTTCACCCACACTCTCTCTTCCTTAAATGATAACAATAAGAGAACTGTCAAACGTACAAGGGACTGTCTATCCTCTTGGCTAAACATTCTTCCTGTTATGAAAGACAACTTTGACTTATCCTGCAATGAATTTAGAGACGCTCTGTGTCTACGTTATGCTAAACCCTTACTGAATCTACCCCAAAGTTGTGATGGCTGCAGTAATATTTTCACCACCTCTCATGCATTGGACTGTAAGAAAGGGGGTTTGGTGACTATTAGACATAATGAGATAAGAGATTTACTTTATGATATGCCTTCTTTGGCCTGGAGCCAGGTAATCAAGGAACCAGTGGTTAAAGAAGCACAGAATGGTTTGGATGGACTAATTGGAGACATCTCAGTACGCGGAGTCTGGCAGTCACAATCCACTACCATCTTTGATGTGAGGGTTGTAGACTCAGATGCTCCTTCTTATACTGGGAAGCCACCACTACAAGTTTTGAAGACAGCAGAGAGATAAGAAGAACAAGTATGGAGAAGCTTACAACTCAATCCACTGTAGCTTTACTCCTCTATGTATGACAGTGGATGGTCTGCTGGGCCCAGGGACAAACACCTTTTTAAAGCGTATGGCTGACAAACTGTCTATCAAGTGGGATCGACCATACAGCACAGTCATTTACTGGATATGCACTAGACTTTCATTTGCTTTATTAAGGGCCACCAATCTATGTGTGAGAGGCACCAGAGCTAAGATTCGCACCATTAATCTGGAGGATGGAGCGGGGATTACTATCTATCCTCACCAGTAAACATTAAACTTATCAAATCTCTCTATTGACTTATTTCATTTTATTTTATTAATATTATGTTCTGCCTTATCTTGCTATATTTTCTTGTCCACCTTATTCTGTTATATTTCCTGTTATAATAATAATAATGATAATAATAATAATAATAATAATAATAATAATAATAATAATGCCTCCGTAATACGATCTGTGGTCCGAAGGATTCA
>NW_003547919.1:11007-12563 GCF_000090795.2 Amphimedon queenslandica | reverse complement strand
GAAAGCAAGGCAGATTAGGGGCTCCAACAGAGAAGTGTTGAAAGAGGAGTTGAAACATACCACTCCATCAGCTTGGTACAACAAGAAATTCAGCTCACTATCGCATGATGAACTTAAATCAGGTAAAAGAGATGAAGTGAGTTCCTCTCTTCATGTAATACAGAAGATTTCATCAGAAGCCAATGGGGATAGAATATATCATAAGAATTTGATTATGTCTTTGCTGCTATTAGATGAAGAACACACTGCTAACAGTGATAGAAATTATCTGGGCCTTATCAGAAGAATTACTGCAAAACCATTCAGTGTGTCTCTTTTTTCAGAGGAAGGCATTAGAATTTTCCACTACATGGCCAAAAAACAAACCGTGTATTTAGATGCTACTGGAACACTTATAAATTTGAAAGGCACACAGTATGAAAAGAGTACTTGTTTGTACTACTCTCTTGTCATTGACCATCCATCTCAAAAATGCCCACCAGTTGCTGTGGCAGAACTCATAACAACTGAGCATTCAGTAATGGCTGTGTCACATTTTTTGCAAGATTTCCGGAGACATGAAGGAAAGTTATATGGCTACAGCAATACAACAATGCCCTCATCTATCATTATAGATAGAAGTTTAGTATTGCTATTAAGTTTCCTTCAGGTTTTTAATGTTGAGACTCTGAATGATTATTTATATCGTTGTTTCATGAAAATGACACTTCAGAGCCAATCTAATGATGATCATGATAAGCTGTTTATTTTTGCTTGCATCAGTCATGTCATGAATAGTGCTAAGCATGATATGAAGAAGCTCTTGTAAGTTAAGCATAATGATAAAAGGATACATTGCATAACATTTTTTATTATTTCTAGTACTGAAAAGAATGCCTACAAATTTTCTATGTTTTGCTTCTCACTCCTTGTCAATTCTCATTCGTTAAGCGACTTCTTGTCCATTCTTATTAAATGTTATGTAGTTTTTGGGTCTGTGAATATAAGCAGTAATGTCCAAGAATCATTTGAGAGTCTTCAAAGATCTTTTGAAGGCCTAGGCATGCACAGCAATAGTGATTCAGATGACTTTTTGTCCCTTGATTGTACAGAAATTGAAATGAATGTCATATCTGAAATGACATCAGAAGAGGAGGACATTATACGTCAGTGTAAACAGCCTTTTGTAGCCTTTTTTGAAGCACATCTAAATGAGATTATAATTGAAATGAATGATAAACAAGGGGATTGCAATCCACTGTATCAACCAAAATGGGTTAATTTAATGAAGCATAAGTGGTTGGCTACAGTCCCTTTCTGGACAAGCATATTAAGAGGTATTATAGAATTTAAATACTAAGTATTATTTACCCTATATGTATACAATATATTAATAGGAAGTGAAGGAACACGAACAGCTGGGGCAGTCGAGGCATGGAATCTTATTGTAAAAAGAAGGGATCACTTAAAGCATCGGATTAGACCTGACGTTTTTGTGCAAGAGCATGAGTCATACCTGACTGGTAGACAAAGGTCATACATTGACTCAATTTCAACTAAAAACAAGATTAATGTGA
>NW_003547919.1:8802-9903 GCF_000090795.2 Amphimedon queenslandica | reverse complement strand
GATTACTAAATCAGTCGATGTTTTATCAAATGGACAAAATGATATTAATGAAGGAACAATCTTTCTCCTAGAACAACTGTCTCTTAATAATGAAGTATGTAAAAAATGAATAGTACATTACATGATTTTTATTCATAGAAAGTATCAGCGATTTTTGGAACAAAAGTAACTTACATAAGATATTGTGAAAATTGCCACAAGGTGTTTTTATAATCTACAAATATAAGCTTTTATTTGTGATTTAGCACGACAATGATGATGAAACACACCCTTGGATAATGCTACCTTGCTATTCAAGAATTTCTAGTGTTCAAAAGGAATGGATTTCAAAATTGCAAAGCTTAAATGAGGAATTAAGTGTTAAAATGTATGTTCAATAATGTTAAACAATTTTCTAAAATGAAATATTTTCTTGTAGTTGCACCAGTTGTGGGGATGATATGACTAATACAGAGTCACTAGTTTCATCTCTACCAGATATTTTAATTTTCTTCATTCCACGAACTTATTCATTTGCGTATAACCGTCGCCAGGTGAAATCAGTTAAAAAAGTCATTGTTGAAGAGTAGGTTTAATGATCATGTAGACATTAATAATTATATATTAAATTAGAAATTTGGAAATTGATGAATTAGGTAAACCTAAAAGATACGAGTTAATTGGAATGGCTGTAAGCTATGCAATTTATTGTGGCTGACTTTAGAATCTTTTGCAGGTACATCACGGTGATCTCAGCAGCAGTGGACATTGTAACATCTATTGTAATGTAATCACTAATATGTTACATTTCTTATATAGATACAGCATACCTAAGAAAAGGAAGCAAAACAATTGAATACAATGACAACTCCATCAACCCTGATTTCAATCTGAAAAACAATGAAAGATATATATCAGTTTAGGAAATTAATTTACATGCATGTGTATGCCACTATGTTTTGTTATAATAGAGCAATGTGTGTATGGTACTGTACAAAGCAAATGAGATGAAAGTAAGTAGATGTGTTGCTTTTTATGAGCTAAATACTATTCCATTAATTTTACAGACAGTTGTTCTTCAATCAAGTACAAACCCACCAATCCTTTCCTGGAAAAGTGTTA
>NW_003547919.1:4241-8792 GCF_000090795.2 Amphimedon queenslandica | reverse complement strand
GAAAAGTGTTAGTAATTCTAAATAATTATAATTGTAAATAATATTTTTCTTTAACCTATAGCCTCCTTTTACATTGTATCATTCAGTTAAAGCTGGTAGCATTGTAAGAAAT
This sequence comes from Amphimedon queenslandica, assembly GCF_000090795.2. Taxonomy (NCBI): domain Eukaryota; kingdom Metazoa; phylum Porifera; class Demospongiae; order Haplosclerida; family Niphatidae; genus Amphimedon; species Amphimedon queenslandica. Next base: position 8,680 of record NW_003547919.1, on the reverse strand, counting down.
GCAAATAAATCGCATGGCATACTCTATTTTGTGCTTTAGGATTGGAATGTAATAAAAGAAGAATACAAATGTCTTTCAACTGGGCAACATTTATCTACTGATGTAACAAAGCCAATAGTTTTATAGCTCATTTACAATAATATCTCATTAGGTTATAGTATATTATATTAGAGCAGTGCTTACAAATAAGGTAATTCAAATTTTCCTATTAAGTTTCAGTTTTTTGTAAAGGTTCAAGTGATTGATCCTGTATTTTTACCAGTTTTTGAAGCCCGTGGATATTTTGCCACACTAAAATATACTAAAGTTTGTATTGTCTAAATGTATAAATTGTACTAAGACTTCTCCTTTACATAGGGTTGCACACTGTCAAACGAAATAATTTTGTTCCCCATACATCAAAGTCATCATTGGATTCTAATTGTAAGAATGAATGCATGTTTTTCATATTGTTGTGTCACAACCATAGGCAGTTGATGCAATAAACAAAGTTATTTATGAAGTGGATTCACTGGGCCTACACAGACCTACAATAATAAATTCCATTTGGTATTATTTCAAGAGCTCAGGAAAGAATAATTTTAGAATTTATAGGTATTATTTGTGCAGAGAATCAAATATGACACTTGATTTTAATGATTGGTCATACTGCAATTGTCAGGTATAGTGTAATTGCTTTCATCATAATCAATAATTAGTAACTGCTATGTCTTAGATGAGTAACACACCAGTGCAGACAAATGCAGTGGATTGTGGTGTTTTTGTTTGCATGGTAAGATGTGACCTTAAATTATTGCTCTAATTTTTCATAAAACAATACAGGCAGCAAAATGTTTTATTGAAAAAAGACAAATGAATTATTGCCAAGTAATATTACTGGTATCTAAAAGTTAAAAGTATTATACTAAATTTTGTAGGATGATATGGAGAATGCAAGAATTGAAATTCTGGGAATTATTTTGAAATCATGTAAGATAATTGCTTGCATGCACGATTATTTTCATTGAAATGCAGCTGGCCAAACCTCAATACCTTCAATAAAAGATGTGGCTATGTGGAGTCAAGAGGATTCAGCAAAGGAAATCATCACTATAGGAAATTTTAATTTATTTTTAGATGACATAGCAAGCCTTCTCAATGTGTCTTCATTATCTGAAAAGGTTAAAATATTTGTATACCATGACAAATTTACATAATTTTTAATAGCATGCCATGTACTTTCTCAAGTTACTTGCTTTTGAACAAAAGCACAAAGAGCCGTACAATGAAGTAAGTTATTGCACTATAATATCTAATTGCCAAGGCTATAACAACAGGACTACTATGGAGCTATTGAACTGGTGTCTTTTGAAGAATTACTTGAATGCTCCAAAACAAAGAAAGCAGTTGATTTCGACAAATTGAATCCTTTACGCAGTGTAAAAGTTAGAAAAATATTAATCTTTTTTTCCACTTAAATTGTTTGCAGAATAATGACGCAATACACATGATAATTTGTCCCATTTTTGAACACAAAATACTACTAGTAAGTACATTAAGTTTTTACTTCTATGACAATAAAACTACATTCTAAAAGACATCACTACCAAGCAATGGAGAGATAATTGTTTATAATGCTCACACAGACATTGAAAGAAAAGAAGCTTTAGTGCAGGCATTCAGGTATAAGTAACACTTTACATGCAACACGACACTTTTACGATAATACTTGTATACTGCAGAAAATCAGTTGCAATGTGGAAGTGTGCACCATCGAGAAGGTATAGTCATTGGGATATTAAAGAGATTGAAGTGAGATATTAAATTTATATTTTATCATTGATAATACTGATTTGCAGATTGAAGCAAATGATGTTAATGATGCTGCTGAAGCAATGTGCAAAGTAAACTTTAAATTCCTAAAAATAATTTATATTTTTCTTAAGTTAATTGCAGCTTCCTTTGGCAAAATCATTGATGTGTCTATTACAACATGGATAATAAATACAAGGTAAATAATTGCACTCAAATAAAATGATCAAATTAAAGTATAAATAATAGCTTGCATTTGTCAGAAAGTTATGATGAGGAAATGATTCAGAAATACTTCCCTCAGATACTACAGAAAAATAATGAACGGGAACAAAGTATTTAATGCAAGCACATTATTAACAAATACTGAAATCAATTCACATAGAGCTAGATGACATAGTAAATCAACTCAACCAGGAATCTATATTTGAAAGTGAGCAGTACATAGATTAAAAGTGCATATAGATAAATGACTAAATGAAATAGATGATCCTGAAAGTAAAGGCTTTTTAATACCAAATTTTTTAAATAAGCCAAATGTAAATGATGATGATATTTGTACTTTTGAATTCGACTGGGGAAAAGAATGGTATTTAAATCATTTTCCAGTATTGGATAGAAGCAAGAGTGACAGGTATATTTTTAAAATTATTATTATATTATTATCATTATTATCAATTGTTTTATTACTAAAATATACATGTCTACTTATATAAAGTTAATAATTGTCTATTAATATTAGTGATTGCATTTTTAAAAGAGAATTTATAAGAAAGGCAGTAAAAAAGAATGAGGTAACAAAATGGAGTGCTAAAGTTTATTACAAATAATTTAAAATAGTCTCATCTTCGTGAAATTTATTGGATCCGTAGTGGATTTTCTGAAGGAATTATAAAACGAAGAGATTTGTATGATTCATGGCCTTTAGAACTAGATGATATGGTAAATCATAAATATAATAGATAATTAAAGTATACTTTTGTCATAGTACTTTGAAATACAGCAATACTTATTTGGGTTGGAAGGAGATATACTACAACGTCCAGTTTTAATTTTGATGAATTCCAAAATGTGGCCAGAGGTATAATAAACTATACTGATAATCATAAAATTCACATTATACATTAGACAATGACAATACTTTTAATGGAAAAATTTGATATTAAGTATGAGGATGCTGTCGAAATGTTCAAGAAAAAGATATTACCAACTGCATGAAGTTTTATGGTAGCATAAATCAAATCAACTGTAGCATTAAATATTTTATTATTATTATTATTATTATTATTATTATTATTATTATTATTATTATTATTATTATTTTTTGCAATTATTATTATTATTATTATTATTATTATTATTATTATTATTATATTTATTATTATTATTATTATTATATTAATTATCATTATTATATTTATTATTATTATTATTATTATACAAACCAAAAACAGAAACTAAGTATTACTAACAATAGAGAAAAACAAAAAGGGAAAGGAGAGGAAAGGCAAACTGTTTTTTTCAAGTGTAGAAGGCAAAAAATCCTTTCTCTCAAAATGAGAGAAAAGAGACAGAGAGTTAAGGGAAAATAAAGATTAAATATTTAAGTCCAGTACAATGTACACAATAGGTAGAATATGTTAAGAGTAGGTGAAGATAGGTTTGTCATTATTATTATTATCTACCAATATCAACATAGTAGAGTAGGATAAAAAAAGTCAAAAAGTAAAATAAATTCAGAAATAATTCAATTTAGTGCATAATGAGATTGAGATGGGAACTGTCGACCACATTAATTGATCTCATGTGGGTCTCAGAATTGAAAAAGTGAGATGAGTCCTGATTCACCTTAATATTTCAGCACAACAATTATAGTTAGTGTTCTATTTATAAGATAACCTCTCTGCAATAATTAAAAAAAATTAGTTCACAAACCAACAGTCCATCTACAGAGGTACAAATAGGAGTAAAACAAAACCGGTCCGTCAGTACATGCCTCATTCTGTAAATCTATAGATATTTCTTCTTATTGTTATTATTACTACTATTATTATTATTATTTATTACTACTAGTACCGCACCCTGGAGCCATAGCCTCCATCAAAGCAGAATATTACTGAATATCTTAGCTTAAGATGAGCAACATCCCAGGCATAGCTAAATAGTATTAACCAAGTGTAGGTCTGGTCCTATAGAGTTTCAAAAATCTAGAATTCTACATCCATCAACCAGTAGTCTCCCGTAGCTAATCAACTAGCGCATCCGCCATCCGCTCTGCAGCATCACATTCCTGTGGTTTTGCAGTTGATGCAGCAGCACATTCCTGTGGTTTAAGAAGAATGTGCTGCTGCAAAATGTGCTGCTAACTTCAATGGAGTGGAATACTCAAAGTTTGGATCTATAAAAGGGTACGTTATAGTAAGTTTTGAGATTGATTTTATTACCATTCTTGAAAATTTCATCTACTAGTAGCCACTTTGCAAAAATGAAAATCCATCCTCAATTGATGTAATAATCTCTGACTTCATGTGAGTTACCTTTAAATGATAAAACAACCCATTTTCAAATATTTTTGCACAGGCTTCTAAGAATAAAAGAGTGTTTCTCACACTACACAAATCATCAGCATTTGGATTGTAAATAATGTA
>NW_003547919.1:0-2194 GCF_000090795.2 Amphimedon queenslandica | reverse complement strand
AAATTGAAGTTAGAGTGGACTTACATGTACATGTAAGTTAGCAATTTTTTTATAATCACTAAAATTCGCTAAATTAAATATCCGCTAACAATTGTCTCCTTAAGGTATCTAATACAATGTACATGTACATGTGTAGCTGATTGAAAGCTTATCTGTTACCAAGAGTGTTCACAGTTGCTACTGATGAAGTCTCTGACATTCCATACAACTGCAATAGAGCTATATCAAAACCAGCATAGAAATCAGTCACTGCTTTAGGTAAAGGGGCACCACCTGAAATCTGTAGAGATAATTAATAAGTTATTATAATGACAGTTAATGTGAATATTGTGCTTACACAGAATCTGCATTGATCGAGTCCAAGTTTCTCCCTTAAATTTTTAAAAACAAGTCTGAAAAAAAACCAAAAAACTAATATTAATAATATTATTAATGGTACAGTAGGTGCCATTTGATAGCATCACAAACTTCATAAAAGTTTATAAAAATTACTTATTTACATGTACATTTATGTACATGTACGTCACAAAGGTAAAAAAGATTTAAAATGTAGAAATATTAATTTTTCAGATTATATTATGTACCTGTTGGCCAGTCCATATCCAAACACAGATTGATTGTTTCTGTTAATCTTATTCTCTTGACTTCTTTGACCAACTTCCTATTACAATGAACACACACAATAATACAAGCTACATGTAAGAATGGAATGTGATAGTAGTAGTGTGTTAGCAAAATCACTCCAAATTTTTATTACATTTTCTGATACATATTGATGTCTTTATGCTGTGTAGAATGTTTGAGCTGATTCCAACTTCAATTTTTCAAGTTATGGCCGTTTTAAAAATGGCCAATTTTTGAAAAATACCCAAGGCTATAGCCCATGGTTTTTTTTGGAAAAATGGCTCGAAAATCACCCCAAATTTTTATTAAATTTTCTGATACATATTGATATCCTTATGCTGTGTAGAAAGTTTGAGCTGATTCCGACTTTAATTTTTCAAGTTATGGCCGTTTTAAAAATGGCCAATTTTTGAAAAATATCCAAGGCTATAATAGCCCATGGTTTTTTTTGGAAAAATGGCTCCAAAATCACCCTAAATTTTTATTACATTTTCTGATACATATTGATATCCTTATGCTATGCAGAAAGTTTGAGCTGATTCCGACTTCAAATTTTTCAAGTTACTGCTGTTTAAAAAATAGCTGATTTTTGAAAAATACCCAAGGCTATAGCCCATGGTTTTTTCCAAAAAATGGCTCCGAAATCACTCCAAATTTTTATTAAATTTTCTGATACATATTAATATCCTTATGCTGTGTAGAAAGTTTGAGCTGATTCCGACTTCAATTTTTCAAGTTATGGCAGTTTTAAAAATGGCCGATTTTTGAAAAATATCCAAGGCTATAGCCCATGGTTTTTTTGGAAAAATGGCTCCAAAATCACCCTAAATTTTTATTACATTTTCTGATACATATTGATATCCTTATGCTATGCAGAAACTTTGAGCTGATTCCGACTTCAATTTTTCAAGTTACCGCCATTTAAAAAATGGCTGATTTAAAAAATACCCAAGGCTATAGCCCATGGTTTTTTTCCAAAAAATGGCTCCGAAATTACCCCAAATTTTTATTACATTTTTTGATACATATTAATATCCTTATGCTGTGTAGAAAGTTTGAGGTGATTCTGACTTCAATTTCTCAAGTTATGAATGATTAAGATACTATCCCATGCAGTGTACATAAGCCCTGCCCTACATCACACGATGTCATACAGTGATTCTCTTCTTACCATTGCTTTCCTTATTATAAACTTCTTGACTCCACCAATAGACTGAAACTGAGTTTCAGCTGCTTCTTTGAATTTCTCCCTCACCCTGGGGACAGCAAGTATCCCAGTTGGATGAACTTCCTACAACAGAAAAAGAAAATAACATTAATACATGTACATACATATCACAGTACACAGTATAAGAATTAACTATGTACACATACACATACTAGTGTTGTTTTAGTTACAACTATAAGACTTTTAGTTAGTGATAGTTAGTTATTGAATATTCATTCTCATTTTAGTCACATACATGTACATGTACATGTACTGTATATACATATACACATGTACATATTACAGTATTAAAGTATATAGTACACAGTATAAGGTACATGTTATTACCAGTAGTGTGTCTCT
>NW_003547916.1:9229-12577 GCF_000090795.2 Amphimedon queenslandica | reverse complement strand
ATCCTTCTTTTTGTCAAGTTATTTTCTCTTTATTTCTGCATGTAAAGCATTGCAGTTGCTCATGTTGGCTCCCCTTGTGATGTCATCAATGACCGCGCCCCCTAACAGGAAGCAATGGCTACCAGCAACTTTAGCAAGCTCTAACTTTCCCAAAGCAAGTGCAATGCAAGAATGCAACTAGGAATAGTCTATTTGAGTAGTGTACATTAAAAATAAGCAATAATCTCAAATTTCATTTTCGCGTGCAAGCCTCCCTTTAATAAACTATTCTGAATACCGTATGAACTACTTGTACATATACACTAGCAATACTATTGATATACTAACAATGGTGTGTATTTGTTGTAGATTCTTGATGGTTAGTCTGCATTGGCAGCTGCACAAGAAATGTGTATGATGAATTTATAAGACGTAATCCTGATTTTATTTCAAATAATGGGACAGCAACAGCATCAATGTTTGCTCATTTGCTTGGTAGCGTAATATACTATGACCTGATGTATGAGACCTGTCTTGTCAATGGACTACTAGAGAAAAGGAAAGAGATTGTACACCGATGGACATTCATTTAACAGGTAGGAGAGAGAGAGAGGAAGAAATGGGCATTTATTTTGATTAGAAAAGAGAGAGAGAGGAAAAAGAGAGATTAAAGGAAAGGGGATAATTGTATATATCAATTCAAGTCTGGAGAGTTTAAAAAATTACCAGCTTTCCTTTCCCACCAGATCATCCATTTAAAAATGAGTCTGATGAAAAGTTTGAAGAGCTACAGAAATTAAGAATAAGAGTTTCTAAACTTGAATCAGAGCTAGGGATAAAGAAAGGGTTCAGTTCTATAAAGTTTGAAGTGGATCAGTTATTTGCTGTTGGGTCTCCATTGGGTATACTCTTAATGCTAAGGGAACACAGTCCACTAGTATAAAGGAAAGTAAAGGAGCTGATTCACTGCTGGCTTCTGCTAACAGATTCATAATGTACATCATCTTTCAGATCCTGTGGTGAGTTTAGTATCAACTACATGTAGTGTCCATGTAGAGCCTGCTGTTATGAGATGGGTTTATGGTACAGTATTTATTCTTATACTTGTTGCCTGTGTTTTATGTTAAAATCAAATTTTGATATCTTTTATACTTGTTAATTTTAATCCAGGCCTATTATTTGGAGTTCAGTATATGCTCAAGTGAAGCTGGTAAAGATGGACGCTGCTAGTAGCAAACCAATGCAGAAATCAATCGGTCTAGCTGAAGGACCCAAGACACCAGAAGTGACACAGAGTACTAAGAGTAGTAGCAGCAGTTGGACACAATCACTGATATCAGCTGTAGTTAAGTGTTGCTTCTAGTAATGGCGCTGAAACTTGTAAATCATTTACCTCATGATAAAGTAGGTAAGCTATTAATGAAACATCATTACATATTATAATCCTCGAGTGATTTTTATAGAATTATATGCATTTTTACAAATAACTAATATTTTAGTAATTTCATTGTATTGGATAATAGGCTATAGTCAATATTATTTATTATTTTCCTACAGGCTTTTGATGACACCGAAATACTACCTGAAGGTAGGGAGATACATGTACATGTACTAGATCCATTTTGTTATAATATTATTTACTTATTATTTTTAGATCGATTAAATAAGAGAGTTGATTTATTGTTCTGTGAAGGACTGAAAGAGAACAGTTACTTAAACTAAATCACAGCTGACACTGGGTATTGGACCAACTCTGACTGTGCAATGTATCTATTGCTTCAATGGTATACTTAGAAAAAGGACAGCAAACTGTGACTGATGGTATCTTGTTGATTTATATAGTGGATTTCTGTTTCTTTGTCATTAGCAGTAATAATTGTTTTAATTATTTTGAATTAAAGCTATTATCAAACTTCTGCCTAAATTATCTGACAACACTGTTCTGTCACAATAGAGTGCTGTATGGTCAATAATGGCACAAGGGGTGGAGTTGAAACAGCCAATATACATGTACAGCACTAGGCACTGAAAAAGCATAAAAGAAGCATAAAATGTAATAGAGGCACTGTGTTATGACCGTATTAATTGAGAAAAATTATTATATAATAGCAAGTAATTTCAGCAGAGTAAAGTATAAAATTATAAGTGCAGCGGTTGATTCAGCCATAGGTCCCTACTTAATTAAAATAATCCATTTCAGTCAATCCTGTTATTAATATCTCTGCCTATGCTGTAATTTGCATTCTCTAATCCTCTTCAACCTACAATATGATAAATGGTATAAGTGATGAGGAATGTAATGAGCTGAGAGCTGATTGTACATGTAGTCATGTACATGATGAAAAATGAAGTTTACTGACCTTGCTTCCTCTGCCTCTTGTATTTCTGATCTCTCTTTATCTGTTAACTTTTTCATTTTCTCTCTATTGTCTCTAAATAATTATAAACAGTAAGAGGTGTATGTAAGTATGTGTGTATACATAATGTGTGTGTGTGTTGACTGTGTTCATTAGTACTTGTAATATATGACATATCCATCATCACCATATAGTCCTAATAAGTAGTATGGTCTGTCTGAAGTGATGGAATACCAAATCAACGTATTCTCAATATCAAGACATGATATCTTAACTGGAAATAATCTTCCCTAATAGAGTCAGAGAGAGAGAGTATCTTTAAAATGTTTTAATGATTAACCTGTGAAAAAGAGATATACTCAACAGGAACTCCACTTAACTCTGAAAGCTGTAAAAACAATAATAATGTGATACTGACACATGTTCCTTATTATAAATAATACCTTTCCAATAACATGTTTAGGATCATCATTATCCAGTATAATTTCTTCTATTGGATCAACTGAACATTGTGATGGATGCCATCTTATAACATACACCTGTTTCTGTGCTCCATCCTCCTTCTCTGGTCCTAACAAAATAATACACTATAGCTAACTTTAAACTTACTATAAAATACATTTAGTACATACAGTATAATAATATAATATAACTGAGATATGTTACAAAAGTAAAGATCAACAACAGTTTTTATAACAAAAGGACAACTATGATAAAGACAAAGACTGAACTCAGGAATATCCACCCACATTAATAACAATTATAATAATACACTATACACATTAATACTAACACATACAGCAGATATACTGACCTTTCAATGGTTCCACATACATTTCATCACTAGTATCAATCCACTCAACATCAAAATATACTCTACCAGGGGACACTCCTATCTTGTCACGTAATCTCATTCTACACAACATAGGCATAGGAATGATTCAAAAGTTGGGGGGGGCTCAACATTAAAAAGCATGACTTAGCATGTGAACATGGGGGGGCTAAGCCCTTC
>NW_003547916.1:6712-8733 GCF_000090795.2 Amphimedon queenslandica | reverse complement strand
AGACTCCATCATAAACTTACAAAACTAAAAACAAAACAAAATCAATACAAATCATACTAATGAAATATTCTTATACTTCTGTATTGTTAACTTGTAATAAATATAATTTAATTTTGTACTCTCCTCTTCCTGCTGCTCTACCCAGTCTTACTATCAACTAGTAGTATAAATAATTATGAAGTTAATCAAAATAACATACATACATGTACCTCTGATCTAGATTTTAATATCTCATCCAGTCTCTCCATTTCATATTCTTTATTATTATCTCTGATCTCAAACACTCTAAAACCAGTAGATGGTACACCAATCAGTGGAACTAGCTCCTCCTTCAATTCAGCTAATGTCATTCTCTTCTTAACTTGTACCTGTATCCCTGTATTGAATAATTAATGATTAATTAAACACTGTATAGCTAGAAATATTTTCTGAAATTTAATTTTGCTTTTGCTGTTTATTATAAAAATGCACAATTTAATTCCACAAAGTATTGATGGGTGTATCGTATAAGAGCTCACACTTACGCCAGCAAAATTAAATTCCACATACTGTAGGGCATTCTTTTTTCAAAGGCTATAAACTTCAAACTCCTTTTTTAGCAAAAGTAAATTTTGCAAATCATACCTCCCTCACTCCCTTTAACTGACACAATTGCTCTCTGAGGTACATGATTTGACAGAGGACCAGCAGAGTTTGGAAAAATTAAGCCAAAAACATCAACTCTACCGTTACAAATGCTCGAATGTTTGCACCATGGAATTAGATTCTTATTAATCAATCAGTTTGTTGTTAGGTCACTTTAATTAAATGCAGGACCCTTCATGTAGAGTGCATAGCTCAATGTCCAATGAAGCACCATGGTGCGTGGACTTGCCTACTGAGATTCACCTGAGGGATAATGTGTTACCGTATAGCGGGTAATTTTCGACTGGTGCTTATTTTCGTCTGTTTCGTTGCTATTAATTCTGAACAAAAATTAATTTTGATGAAAATTAATTCTGAAGATAGGCGTGACCATAATAAATTATTAATAACATGATAACAAGCATGGATGGCCTTAAAAACGGTGTTCACCTTCTAAGAAATTTCTTCCATACCCTACAGTAGTCTCGCATAGCCAGACCCATCCCCCTCTTTGACAAGGGGGATGGGTCTGGCTACGCGAGACTAACCCTACAGGACCAGGGGACTTCTTTCTAATGCTATCAGTCCTACAGATGCTAATGAAGACATCAGATCAATTATTTTTGTCTAGTCAAAAATAAAACCAACGAATTTTTATTCTAAAGTCATTTCTGGTTTCAGTCGAAATTTTCAACCACTGAAAATTACCCACTATACGGTACTTGTATTGCCCCATCATGATATTATATATATAAGCAGCTTGATATTTGAAAAAAGGATAATAGATTTTGAGTAAGCTGCAACAATGCAATTACTGCACTGATCCATAAAATAAATTATAGGTGTGGTCAGCACTTAGCAGATCTGCAGATAAACATGGCACGTGGCTAGCTCTATTCAAGGAAAGAGTTAGCACAAAAAATTTACCTAGATATTTAAAAGAGACTGAGATAGTTTGGTTGCTCCTACTTTCCCCAGTGCTGCCTGAAAATTTTTTGAAGAGGCTAAATCACAAACTTTGAGCAACTGTAACTCACAAACAAAAAAGAGATTATAAAATTCCCACATATTTTTTTATCTAGGTATACTTTTCTCTACCTATCAATGCTAATCTTGACCAAATAGAGTGAAACACGAACATTTGGCTAGGAAAAGTGGTCTATTCTTGAAAATATTCAGCTTTTGCTACCACGGATTGCTATTTTAAAATACAATGGAGCTAAATAAATTACCTTTTTCTCAGAGCTTAAAAAGAATTATAACTCAGGAGAGCTCAGTAAAAAAGACGTTGACCAGGATGACAACCCAACCCGCCTACGCAAGCGTGGCGAGTCCAATGATTTATACATGTACATCAAAAATCTTATTACTAAATAAGTTATGGTATGTCATTGATT
>NW_003547916.1:1528-6702 GCF_000090795.2 Amphimedon queenslandica | reverse complement strand
TAGTACATTTGCATGCCTGCTGCAGCACTCAATGTTCTTAACAAACGAACATTCAAATGCATAGGCGGTGGAACAGGGGGGGGCTGAGGGGCTAAAGCCCCCCCCCCCCCAATCTTGAAACAGAAGGGGCAGAGCCCCAAAAATTCTCTGCAACCTTGAATAAAACTAACTTTTATCAGTAAAACTAGACCTGCAGCCATCATTTCTTGATTTTATTTAGAGAAAAAGACAAGGAAAACCAGTCTAAATCCAACAATAGAAAATCATCAGCCATTTTTGCATAAAACCACACCCATCTTAATAACTTAATTGATGTTCAGCCCCCCAAAATAAATTATGTTCCACCGCCTATGTTCAAATGTTCCAACATTCGTCCCAGCCCAGCCCTACTTTAAAATGCCCTGTAACATGCTGATACACCCCCTTGCCATTATAATCTTTTATTCAAAAATATATAACTTTCCAAATAAGAGTGCCCTGTACATTAAATTTTACTTGTTAGCACAAAATTGCAATATAGTACAAGTTAATACTTCTTTTTTTTCCTGTATTTTCCATTGGTGTAATTTTTATTATTACTCTTCCTCCAGTTACATTAGTTGTAGTGGGTGTGGCTTCAGGTCCAGGAGCTGGAGCTGGAGGTATTGTAATGTTCAGTAGTATTGAGTGGACAGGAAGACGAACATATTTGTACATCAAACTATCTTCATATTCTTTTTGATAATCTTCAGGATCTGATGATACATACAGCAACTGAAAGGAAACAGTGTGTATGTGTGTGTAAATACAATAAAAAGAAGAGGAGTACACATAAAGAAAAAGGGAAAATAATTCTAAATCATGATAGGTTGATGATAGCTACAGTATGAAAGATTGGTAGTGAATTAATATTGGAGCATTTACAATGTACATGGAAAATTTCTCAATAAAAAAACAAGCCATTTTGTAATTTTTGTTTTATTTGCATATACACATGGGTTAACTACATGTGTATCTAAAACTAATGGTATTTCTTGGAAAAATCACAAACAAAACTCTCATCAAAATATTCTATTACAGTATTAATGTTAGTACTTGTCTGTCTTTGTATGTTGATTTTCTGAATATCTTGTCTAAAGTACATCCAACATCACTAATATCAGTAGCACCATCACGATTCTTCATTACTAATCTCATACATGATGAATTGAGACTATATACCTAGAGAAAGAAGGATCGAATCAATGGAGGGAGGGAAGGCAAACGATACAATAACAATATACATTAATAATAATAATAATAATAATAATAATAATAATAATAATAATAATAATTGGGCGAGCCCACTAAGATGAGTCTAACTATTATTAAAGTTAAATAGCCTAATCTTCATTAAAGCGGGTGTGGGCACAATGAAATAAAATGGTGGTCAAGTCTGTGCTCATTGCAGCAAGATAAGACTAAACTGCTTTTCCAAAATCTTCTATAGCAGCAAGGAAGGTCATACAGCACAATAATGATGTTGCTCGTGGGCTGAGCCCCTTTAAATGTTTTACATTCTTCTAGTAATGAGAGTGAGTTTGTATAGCCTGATCTTCATTGGAAGCAGGTGTGGTCACAATAAAATGGTGGCTACACGTACAGTATCTGTATAATATGTTCAAATTTTCAAGTGTTTAAAATTTTGTGTTTTCAATGAAATGTGTTCAAGAATTAATATTCATGTGAGCTAATTTTTGTGTTCTGGCTATAGTCTACATACAATAGAATTGCATTAGAGGTGGTTTAAATTTCATGGATTTAAGGTGAGCATAAAAATTAACACACCACAAAAATTACCACATATACAGTATCAGCAAATCTATGCTCATTTGCATTAAACGGTCAGCAAGATAAGACTAAACTGTTATCCAAAAACTTCTCTAGCAGCAAGGAAGGTCTCAGAGGCGTATTTAGGGGGGGCTGAGGGGCTTGAGCACCCCCCTCAGGGCTGGGCTCAGAAAAAATTACTGAAGTCCTGGACTCTTGCATCACTACCAAGCCTCTTAACAAAGTTATCTAGCCCCCTTATCATGATTTCAGCAGTTTCCAGTGCTTTAAGGAGCAATCAGAAGTACCAGTAACATAGCAGTATGCTTGAAATGATCTTGGCCCCACCCGTAATTGACGAAAATGCAGGAAAAGGCCGTTTTACCACCGTAAAAGTGGGTGTGGCCAAAATCGCGGTGCGCTTCGCGCACCCTCAGCACCCCCCTCTCCAATTCCTAGATACGCCCCTGGGTCTACAGCACAACAGTAGCATTGCTCGTGGGCTGAGCCCCTTTAAATGTTTTATATTTGTTTAGTACATATTACATTATTACTTCTCCTATATGTTGTTTTAATTCTCCAACAGTCCAACCTTTTTCTCCTCTCACTGGTTCAGCTGGTCCTACATGTACTTCACCAGTTGACAGATCAACCACTGATACCTTTAGATTAATACCTACACCATCAAACACATGTACCGTAAATGTTCAAATAAAAGCCCGGGTGTTTATTTCTTTCCAGGACAAAAAAATTGCGTAAAATAAAAAAAGGAAAAGTAAAACTGAGATTCGAACCCGGACCTCCAGGTTCATTGTACTCAGCTTAACAAGTTAGGCCATTTGGGACAGTCTAAAGGTTGTGGTACTTATATTGAGTAAAATATGTGTACGGTGTATCTATACTTGGAGATTCTTAGTACCAGGCGTTTATTCAAGCCCAGCTTTTATTTGAACATTTACGGTACATGTAACTAGAGGCATTGTCCATAGATATTAGAGTAAATGAAAGGGATAGGAAACCACCGTTCCTGGCAGGAAATGCTAGTTGCTAATACCGTATTAAATTGAACAGATTATTAGAGTAAAGTAGAGTAGATCTATAAAAAATTAAAATAAGGTTCTGCAGTGATGACAAGGACACTTCTCTGCTGTATTCTGAGCTCCAGAAACAAAATGAATAGCTTCTTTGCTATGCAGCTATGCAGTACTTTCTTTATGACTATGCTAAATATTCTATTTTCTTTTATATGATATTTATGCTACTTGTATCATCCAAAATCATCTCTAACTGTGAAAATTTGTAAAAGTGAATATTTATTTTTATTTTATCTAGCAAAATTTGGGTCTACATTTTGCTTAGAAATCAAAACCATACAATATTTCCTATTACAAGATGTCTCAAGACCTCAGTTACAACATTGGCTAAGGTTTTTTAAACACCAATAGATGGTTCATAAAATTGAATTTCAGAAAAAGGTACAAAACAAAATCGGCAGTTTGGACAACTTGACAGAGTGAGTTCGAGATAGGATTTCATTCGGGCCATTAATGTAGTGCTTCGGAACCAGGTATCAATGGATAGATATGATCTTGATCTTTGCAGCTGACCTAGAACTGTAGCTGTACTCCGTATCAGACATTAATTATAAGCGGAGAACTCCAGTGATGGTCCTCCATTTTCCTAGTTTCCCGGTAAGAAAAACAACAACTTGCATACGTCGCTAGGCAATGCATGAAATGCCCATAAATTTTACGGTGGTTTCCTATCCCTTTCATTTACTCTAATATCTATACATTGTCATTGTAACCAACCACACCCACCTCCATCATTGTATTTATCAAAAATTTCATTTTCTTCACGAGTTTCTAAGAATAATCCAAAAGGATGATAACGACTAGCCCTACCCACAATCTTTCCGATTGTTTTATGCTGAAACTAGATTTAATAATAACTACAGGATAAAAAACTTAATTATACCTCAACAAGATCAAAAGACTGTTCCATCAAATCATCATCATAGTCATATTTAACTAAACGACATCTCTCAATAGGAATATGAGGAGCTAATTCCATTAACTGATAAAGAGATGAAGATAAAGAAAATGAACAAAAATGGATTAATAAAAACTAATAAACCTCATAAGCTTTATCCAGTACTGTGGGTAGTAATTCATCTTTATGTACTTCAAGTGTTGACTCCAAAAATTTGCCAGTAACAGGATGATTACAATATAGTTTGAACTAATTAAAAAGAGTATAAGATATACTTATCATGTCTGACTTCACTTACTGAACATATTTGATCCTTCACCTCATCCTTTAGACTATCATACTCATTCTCTTCATTACTAGTCTCTTTGTCTTCAACATTTGTCAAATCTATTCAAATATCAACAATCAAATGATGTCACACATAACCTTTAATATCTTTTATAATCTTCTCATTGTGTTCTTTTTCAATAATTAGTTCCATATTCATTAATGTTATTCTTTCTTGTAATTTCTCTATTATTCTTTTATTATCTACTAATGGCTGATAGTCTGGTCTTGTCATTGCTTTAAGATGAAACTTGCAGTCATCAATTTCAAAAGTCATTCCTCTTCTCACTTTGCTAGCAGCTTTAATTAATCATTATAATTAGTATATAATCAATAAAACTACTCTAACCTGAATCAGCATTACTAGAAAGTGAAAGTAATCTCAAATACTCAACCTTCATTTTTGATAATTTGTCTGACAATTCTTTGTTTTCTTCTTTTATCTCATTAAACTGAGAGCTCAATACAGTCAACTCTTCATAAAGTGGTTCTTCCTATTAACAATTATTATAATTAATACAAACTAGTGACATATACCTCAACTTCTTTAATTGATTCAGTATCACGGCTTTGAACAGACAATGATTCTTCCTAATAATTAAGATATTATCATACAGTGCAGCTGGAAATATCACAGAAATTAAATTTGTAAAATTTTCAATTGGCAAGTTTTATAATCACATCAACTGAGCATGCTCAGAATGAGACAAGATGGCAGGTTCTATATTTGCAGATGTTTACTGCAACTTGACTACCAATCAATCCACTAATTAATTCCAGCTACATAGTACAGTATCACTTAAAATATCTGACACATGAAACATCCACACATACATGTAGCAAGGCAAAATGACTAACAGACCTCATGCACTCACAAATACAGATACATGTAGTATATGCAAGCTAGACCATACATGTGTGTATGTGAAATTTGTGGATATAATTATTACAGAGGTAAGGATGGAATTTTCAGTAAAATAATTACCGTATACCGGTTTATTTTTGTAGTAAAATATTTTTGTGAATTTTGCGGTTTGTGATTAATCACAAAAATTTTCCATCGCAAA
>NW_003547916.1:0-1142 GCF_000090795.2 Amphimedon queenslandica | reverse complement strand
AATCTTTATATGGTACATATGCAATGAAATATTTAAGATTACAAAGACTGACAAAAGTTAAGTGCATGTCCTTTATAATTATTAATAGTGCAATACCATATAGGGGCTACATTTCACTGGAAATAAATTTCACTAATTTCGCGTTTTCATTAAAATCACAAAAGAGGTGTGGCACACTAGGAAAATGGCTGCAGAAGGTAAGATTCGCAAAAATTTATACCAACAAAATGGCAAATCTGAAGGAATTTGTAGTGAGCTGACTCATCATGACATCACATCAGAACTCAAATATTCATGAACTATCTTTGTATATAATGCATGCTGTGTAATTATTATAATCATCAGTGTTTGGGTGTCAACATGGGGCATCGTTAGCTCTCTATAGCACAGCAATCCTGCCTGCCTTCATGCTAGCCATTAACCAGCACTCATTCATAGCACTTATTTTTGATTTGCTATAAATTCGTGAAATTTTATACCAACAAAATATAACCCCTATACAGTAATAGCTATACCTCCAGTACTTTCATCATTGATAGTTCTTGTTTTAATTTAATCGTTTCCTATTATAAGTACAATATATCCAACCATCTGGTACATGAATGGCATACCTTCTCTTTGCCACTGATAGCATCTCTTAGTTTATATTCAGCTTCTTTAAGTATAATATAAGACACAACCTAAAATACATACGTAAAAGCTTTAATCCAAAAACAATTATGTCCTGAATTGCATGAGCATAATTATGATTTTAAAATGTACACTGACATCTGTATGTTGTAATGAGTCTTGATCCTTTTCTTTTAGTTCCTGTACAATGTAATCAACTATTAATGTGCAAATATACATGTACATGTACCTTTTGTCTAACATCTTGTCTCCTCCATAATGTTAAGTTACCAATAGTCAGTTTCTTTAATCCTTGTCCCATTAGTATATGAATATTCTCTATTATCCTCAATACAGTAAACCCAACATCAGAGAAAGGAAAGGAGCAAGTGACAGATATTGAAGTGGAGGTTTCTATATACTTAATGACCAGTAGTTTACCAGACACTTCTGAAAGAACGCCCTTGATATCTTCCAACAAATGTTCCTCAGGCTTCCAGTCAAATACAAAAATAGCTTTTTCACATTGAAGA
>NW_003547913.1:11336-12604 GCF_000090795.2 Amphimedon queenslandica | reverse complement strand
TCTTCCTGACATGGACTTTCATATGGACTCAGGTAAGTGTTTGAGCCCAGCGACTTTCAGTTCCTCTGCTCCTTTAACTGGTAACAAGGCCTCTATCTTGGACTGCATCGCCATTGATATTCCATAAAAAATGCGCTTCTGCCCCATTGACTGCAATTTCTAATTATTCAAATCAGAGTAATGAATACGCCCCATTTGGCACCGTCAATGTCTCCTAGCTTGAACAGGAACCAAATCAAACTTATTTAATAAAAAAAGAAACCAATTCCATGTTACCACTTCTACAAGTAAAATATAAGAGACCTTTGTAGCTGTTTGTTAAAATATTCTTATGACATTTGAGATCAGCTTTAAAAAGCATAAGGACATCAATATGTGTCAGAAAATGTTATAAAATTTAGGGTAATTTTGGAGCCATTTTTTGGAAAAAACATGGGCTATAGCCTTGGGTATTTTTCTGATTTTTGGCACTTTCAATGGCCGTAACTTGAAAAATTAAAGTCAAAGTCAGCTCAAACTTTCTACACAGCATAAGAACATAAACATGAATCAGAAAATGTAATAAAAATTTGGGGTAATTTTGAGGCCATTTTTTGGAAAAAACCATGGGCTATAGCCTTGGGTATTTTTCAGATTTTTGGCATTTTCTTAAAATGGTCGTAACTTTAAAAATAAAAGTCAGAATGAGCTCAAATTTTCTACATAGCATAAGGACATCAATATGCATTAGAAAATGTAATAAAAATTTGGGGTGATTTTGGAACCATTTTTGAAAAAAAAACATAGGCTATATAATTATAGTACAGGGTATTTTAGAATTTTGGCAAATTGTTTTAAAATTGCCATAACTAGAAAAAATTTAAGTTTAAATTAGCTCAAGCTTTTTACACAGCATAATAATGAAATCAATATGTGTCAGAAAATGTAATCAAAATTTAGGTTGATTTTTGAGCCATTTTTCCAAAAAACTATGGATATTTTTTTTTAAATTGGCTTATACTGTAAAACTCATTATTATTGTCGGAATTGGTTCAAAATTTCTACATAGCATAAGGACATCAATGTGCATCAGAAAGTGTAATGAAAAAGTCTTTACAACCATGTTCAACGTAAGTAATGCAATCTGGGTCATATGAATGTAAAAATTAGTTGGGCCTATAATAGAGGATATGCGTACTAAGTATATTCATTGCAAATTAAATGTATTCATTGCATTCTGTAATAACTTTCAAGAAAAAAAGTTAATTTGTTGGACGTCAGTTTTCTAT
>NW_003547913.1:7334-9422 GCF_000090795.2 Amphimedon queenslandica | reverse complement strand
GGAATATTTTGCTTGCATACTTTAAGAATATACCTTTAAAAAGGATAGGGCATAAATGAAAAATATTACTGATAATCACCTTGCTGTTTGCAGTAGCATAACTGTATTCTCTCCTTCATATGTTGGAGAAGGAGAATAATCAGCATAAAGTTGAGGTAGACCACTGGCAGCTGAGTAGCCATGACCACCACAACTTAATCTGCACAACTATATATAGGAAAAACCATCATGATGAAGCACATGTAATTACACAATGCAGTCAGGATTTCCTACAAAATTTTTGGCATAGTACTAAACTGGATTTTAAAGTTACAAAAAGATTGGCAAAATAACATATACTATACAGTGTATTTTTTTCAAAAATCACTATGAGAGAATTTTCTAATCATACATTTTCTAGCATGCATACATGTTCTTGTGCTGTATGCATGGAAATCTGCTTCTAATAAAAATGACTAGAACAAATACTTAATTTGTATAATTTTTCTGATACATATACATGCTTTTTGTTGTGTAGCAAGTTTGAGCTGATTCCAATCAAAATTGGATTTTTATGAGTTTTCAAAGTTGCTCCAAAGCCATGTACATACATGTGTATTATAGTGTTTGTCAGCTCATGAAGGAAACTGTTTAGCTTATTAAGCATGCTTTATGGGAAAACCATGAATAATTATAGTACCTCAATAGCACTGCAGCATAGCTCACTGCAAAATGCTTTCAAACCAGCACTAGTAGCATGAAGCTAGAAAGAAGGCATTAATAAATATTGAAATATATCAATAATATATACCTCAGGTAGAGATTTTAAGTTTCCTTCACTAATTTCTTCAGTCACTTCAGTGTTAAGTTTCATCAAGTATTGGTTAGCAAACTTCATAGCATAAGCAGAGGCCAATACAGGAAACAGCTTAAACTGTTGAGTTTGATAATCCAATACTTGAGTCTCTGGTTCACTAAATTACAGATACATTTAAACAATAACTGGGCGAAGCCCACTAAGATGAGAAAAAGTCTGTACGGGCAGGTTATCTAACAATTAAAGTTAAATAGTCTAATCTTCATTTTTGAAAGCAAGTATGGTCATAATGAAATAATTTAAATGACAGCTTTCAGAAAGCCTATGCTCTTTTGCAGCAAACTTTCAGCAAGATAGGACAAAACTACTGTCCAAAAACTTTTCCAGCAGCAGGAAGGGTCACTACAGCACAACAATAGCGTGACTTGGGTGGAAGGGTGGAGCCCCTTCAAATGTTTTACATTCTTCTAGTAATTATACTGGTACAGTCAATTGTACACTAATCAGTTTAAAAATAATTAATTGGCTTGCACTGACTAGCCGCTACCTCAGTAAAGTGAATGTGTGTGTGGGAGGACAAGGTTGGGAGTAAGAGTTAATATAGTTTTTTTAATAGTATGTTATTGGAGTTACGTTCTTCTAAAAAAATATACTGGCACATGCACATGGCATTGCCCAACTGCTACAACTGTTACACCTCGTAGGAGGTGCTTATTTGCTTTAAACATAATTTATACAGACATAGTTATGACATGTGGCTAATTAGTGGTATTCTTGCATGGCTTCCTCCAAACCTCATTCATATCATTAACAAACAGAAAAACACAGGGCCAAAATGCCTCCCTGCCCCCCCCCAAGTTACTAAGGTTATTATCATACAATTAAGATCTTACCCAGGTCTATTTCGTGTTTGTCTCCTCACAACACTGTATCTTATTGCTATGGTAATAGCTCTAGCCAGAGATTTTGCTGAATGATCAACAATAAGTGTCCTTGTACGAACCATAACAGCATATACAATTTTATCAGCTTCGGCTGGAGGCTTTGAGTATGTACCATCTCGTGATACCTACATGAATCATCTTCCACTCTCAATGTCTTTTTCTATACTTCATACCTGAGCATATTTCATTAGCATGTGATCTCTTGGTATTCTCACATTTGTCATGTGGAGGAAACCATTGTCCATACCAAAGTATCCAAACTTTGGTCCAATGTCACCCACCTTTATTCCTTTAATTATAAATGATGAAATGCTTTAGTTATAAATTTAATACCTGGTAATGGCTTGT
>NW_003547913.1:3734-7324 GCF_000090795.2 Amphimedon queenslandica | reverse complement strand
TCATGCCTTGACCCTATTATGTTAAGAATGTATTATACACTACTACTAGCACATGAAACTATAAATTTGATTTGTGAACTTTTTTCTTCATGTATGTTGCTTACTTCAATTGTTGGTACAAACATTAACTCATGAACCAATGCGGGGAAGTCATCATCTATTGCACTAAAATGATTAAAATTATCATAATGCAATCTAGTAGTATTATACCCAAATACCTTTCAACATAGGCTTTGGCATTAGTTTCATTTAGCTTTTTTGACTTTAATAATTCAATGTAATGAACATTTTTCCTCATTGCAGAGTCAAAAGATTCCTCAGAAGACAAAAAATACTTGTTGTCTCTCTTAAATACTGGATCCTCCACTACCATTTTAACTATTTTAAAAACATAGGATAGATACTGAGCCTATTTCATTACTCCAAATATCATACCCATTTCTCTTCTTTTGTCAGTAAACACTGCTCCTCCATCCAATAGGTTTGTTAGCTCCTCCAAGTCAAGTCTGCTCCTTTCTCTCTCCACTTTTAGCTCGAGAACAACCTCAGGCTCACTTGCCATCTATGAATTCTTAGTTAAAATGGGCGTGGCTCATTACCTCAATGCGCGCATACATGAATAAAATTATTTTAAAAAATAATTAGTGATGGTTATGTTATAATGAACTTGGTGCCAGATTTTAAAAAATAATGGTTGGAAAAAACGAAATATCTACTAAACTCGGCACTTTTGCCTGATTGGTCCTAATGCAAGTCATCAAAAATTTTAATTAGCCATAGCAGCATTCAACAGCAATAGTTCTAGTTTATACATACTTTACTGAAGGCATAAACAATGGCACTAAAACTTAATGTTATTTTAACTAAAAAGGCAGCAGAAGGTGAAGCATGTGCAAACATTACACTACAAAGTGAACAATATAACTTGAGTAAAAGAATAACAGCAAACACTTTAAGACACATCATTGAGAGCAACATATCAGAAGATGAATGCCCGATGGATGATCTTGTCAGTCGTACTAGCAGTATCTACATTGACTGGATCTACTAACAATTACTACAATGGTAAGATACTGACAATGCTAATAGATAATAATATATATGCTTGCTTGAATTAACAAAAAGAATCTGCTGATAAAGGATACATGGATTGTTGTAAGTTCAGTAATACACTACATTATTTTGATGTATTTTCTCTGGCACATAACATGCAAGCTACTTCTCATGATTTTGGTGAAATAACAAATGTAACATCAAATACATTTGGAAAAACAGTTAAGCCAGGACAAAACTACATTATCAGAGGAATCATAAAATTAAGTAATGAAGATAATCAATTGCTCAATTAATACATGTGTATTTGTCCTTTAGAGAAAGAATTGAAATGGGGTACGCTCCATCAAACAATGACACATCAATTCAAAAATATCATAAATCTTGCTATTGAAGACGCCAAGTATAATCTTTGTGATATTATATCTTCTCTGACTGCTACTGGTGAGTCTGGTGTGTACTGCCCATTGAAACCTGGA
The DNA here is from genome assembly GCF_000090795.2 of Amphimedon queenslandica. NCBI lineage: Eukaryota > Metazoa > Porifera > Demospongiae > Haplosclerida > Niphatidae > Amphimedon > Amphimedon queenslandica. The sequence goes on along the minus strand of NW_003547913.1, from coordinate 5,792 downwards.
ATATATCATGGATTATACAATAGCACAATTCCATCACCACTAATTCTCTGGCCAGTCAGTAACAATACATTATTTAAAATAATTACTCTAATTCATAGGGCAAGTATTGTCTTAAAGTCATCGCTTATGATGAAAGTAGCAATGAAATATTTTGTGGAATGACAGTATTTAATATTGAAAAATAACAACTCATAATGTAATAGTTATTACCTTAAGGTTACTTTTAAATACATGTACAATTAATTGCAAATTTTGTGTTTGGGTTCAAAATTGCAATTATTAATACCTGCAATTATTAATAATGATATTATCATGCCATATAACTATTATCAATAATTACTTAATCGCAATTTTTAATACCAGCAAAATCTACCTCGTGCTAAAATCACAAAATTAAGTACCAGCAATTAAAAGTCACTCTAAGATATACGGTGTGTGAAATAAAGTAGTGTCATGTGCAAACATCAAACAATATAAAAAATAGAGCAATACTAATTATTAGCCACAGTTTAAGACTCTTGAAGCTATTCACACATTCCAAGACATTACTATAGATCAAAGTACAACAAAAAGTATAATACGCTCTACACTGCATGCACAATAGTTTTGGTTACTTTAAATAAAAGTAAACATTAAAAGTACACATTACTTGAATACATTTTAATAAACAGAACTCAATAATAATATTACTTTCACACGTAACAGCAAAAACACTATTAAGCAAGAAGATGAGTGCCCTATTGATGATCGTATCAGTTGTACTAGTAGTATCTACATTGACTGGATCTACTAACAATCACTACAATGGTGAGATACTGACTACTATACTAATGGATAATAATTATGCCTAATAATTAGCTTTACACTATCATAAACAAGACCCTACAGGATTCACAGATTGTTGTAAGTTCTGTAATACTCTTTTGATTTATTTTATTATTTTAAAGCAGTTACTAAGGAATTTGCAGAACTTACTAATGCAACATTAACTCCATTGATATTGAAACGTGGGGAAAAAAGCTACTGGCAAGGATTGCTGCAGATCAGTGAGTGATAATGATTATAACATAAACCAGAGTCCATTTGTAGAGAGAACAATAGAATGGGGCATACTGCATGCCACACTGACACATAACTTCAAAAATTATACTAATATTACTTTCATTGATGAAAAAATTAATTTATGCGACTTCTTTGTTGATGTAATTCAAAAATATTGCCCAATACAACCAGGAACGTATCAATTGAAATTTAATGCTACAATACCAAACCTCCTTTGGCCAGTGAGTAACAATACATGCAGTGTATCATTATTACTATTCAATTTCATAGGGTCAGTATTATGGCAAAGCTACAATGTACAATAAGAAAGGAGATGAAATAATATGTATAGCAAAACAACGCACTATTGATTAATGATAAACACATTAATACTGATTAAACAAGGATATGATATCATGACCATAATAATAATCATCCTTCTTTATGTACACTACCTGATGTGCAACACAAAAATAAAGGCGCACAAGTACACAAAAAGTATATCAAAACACATGATAATGAATACTTGAGTAAAAGGATGTATGGAATAGAGTCTGGGTTGGCCTATTACATGTAGATGTTCTCTTAAGGAAAGTAAATGTTATTTGTAGTAAAAGCCACTAGAAAAAGTGATTATGATATATGAATGTAAACATAACCTTGGGAGGAACTAACACTTTTCAACAACATCTCAAAACAAAGAGCCATACTCTGCTAACAAATAGAAAGAGAAGATGAACCTCTCATTCATACTATTAGTCCTATCAGTTGTACATGTAATGTCTGTATTGACTAGATCTACTAACGGTAAGATACTGACTACTATACTATAAATAAAAACCTCTTATCATATATACTGTACTATCAAAGAACCTACTGATAACAAAGGATTTATTGATTGTTGTAAGTTCAGTAATACATTGATTTACTTTATTAAACTTAAAGCTGTTACAAAATTTGCTGAACTTACTAATAAATCATTAACTCCAATTCCACTGAAACGTGGGGAAAAGAGCT
>NW_003547913.1:0-2500 GCF_000090795.2 Amphimedon queenslandica | reverse complement strand
ATTTCAGTAATCCAGATGCGTGTATATAAAAGTAATGTTATTTTTGTCTTTCAGAAAAGAAGTTGCAATGGGGTATATTACATATAATTATAACACATCAATTTAAAAATTACTTAAATCTTACTTTTGTGGATGCTAAGTATAATCTTTGTGACATGATTGTCTCATTGACTAATAAATACTCTCCATTGAAACCTGGAATATATCAAGGAAAATTTGAAGATATAATACCATCACTTGAATGGCCTAGCTGTAAGTAAACAAAATACTTTGTATAATTACAATCATTAAACATTCTCTTTAAAGGGCAAGTTTCACTTTAAAGCTATTGCTAACAATGAGAATAGTGATGAAATATATTGTGGAATGATAGAAGTTAACATTGAAAAATAACATACATGTAGCTAATTAAAAATTGGAACATTTTATGATAACATTATTATAATTAGCAAGGATTATACTGAATCAAATCAATTTTGCTTTTAATATATCAGAATCTAAAATTACAAGTAAAAGCCATTTACATAAATCAATGATAGTTCAATGGTTTCCTTAACTAGGAAACCATTGTCCATACCAAATTATGCAAGCTTTGGTCCAATGTCACCCACCTTTATTCCTTTAATAATTAAAAAAAAATGATGAAAATGCTGTAGTTAAATTTAATACCTGGTAATGCTTGTGGTCCTCAAGGCTTCTATTTGCACAATAAATAAATGAATTCCTTCGTCTTTTCCTTTAATTATTAATCTTGCAACAACAATAGCATGTGTGGCAGTGTGACCATCTAAATTGCATGTATCCATCATGTAAAATTTAAAGAGATACTTATACCTGATCCAGGCCACCACTTGATTGAAGTTAGTGTTGGGGAATTCATAACAAATTCCTCAGTTGAGGGGTCAAAAGTTGCTATAGTTTCAAGACCTCTAATAAAGGTTCCTGAAATAACAAATTAAAAAGCAAAATAATTATTATTGATTGTACTATGTCCAAGTTCAGTTTGAGCATAACATCCAATGATATCAAAATTATAATACGAGATATTTTTAACCATTTCTCTTTTTGTTCTTCATTGCCTTTGACCCTATTATGTTAAGAATGTATTTACTATACACTGCTACCAGCACATGAAAATATAAATTTAATATAATTTATAGTATTCTAGTAACATAATTTAATTATACTGTTATTGTGTTTTATTGTTATTATTATTATTATCATTATCTTTCTCCTCCTCTCCCTCTCTCTTTATTATTATTATTATTATACATTGATCAATATTTAATTAGCGAACTTTTTTCTTCATGTATGTTGCTTACTTCAATTGTTGGTACAAACATTAACTCATGAACAGCCGCGGGGAAGTCATCATCTATTGCACTAAAATGATTAAAATTATCATAATGCAATCTAGCAGTATTATACCCAAATACCTTTCAAAATAGGCTTTGCCGTTACTTTTATTTAGCATTCCTGACTTTAATAATTCAATGTAATGAACATTTTTCCTCATTGCAGAGTCAAAAGATTCCTCAGTAGACAGAAAATACTTGTTGTCTCTCTTAAGTACTATTTAAAACTGAGCATAGAATAGATACTGAGCCTATTTCATTACTCCAAATATCATACCCATTTCTCTTCTTTTGTCAGTAAACACTGATCCTCCATCCAATAGGTTTATTAGCTCCTCCAAGTCAAGTCTGCTCCTTTCTCTCTCAACTTTTAGCTCGAAAACAACCTCAGCTTCAGTAGTCTGGTCCCGCCTTTATTTGAAAAAATAATAGATCTAGTGATGGTTATAATGACCTTGGTGTAAATAATGTGGCAAAAAACGAAATATCTACTAAACTCAGCACTTTTGCCTGATTGGTCCTAACGCAAGTCATCAAAAGTTTTAATTAGCCATAGCAGCATTCAACAGCAATAGTTCTAGTTTATACATACATGCACTTTACTAAAAGCATAAACAATGGCACTCAAACTTAATGTTATTTTAACTAAAAAGGCAGCAGAAGGTGAAGCATGTGTAAACATTACACTACAAAGTGAACAATATAACTCGAGTGAAAGGATAACAGCAAACACTTTAAGACCATACATCATTGAGAGCAACATATCAGAAGATGAATGCCCTATGGACGATCTTATCAGTTGTGCTAGTATGTACATTAACTGGATCTTCTAAAAGTTACTACAATGGTAAGATACTGACTAATGTACTAATGGATAATAATATACATACCATTAACTAAAATCCTGCTGATAAAGGATACATGGATTGTTGTAAGTTCAGTAATACACTACATTATTGTGATGTATTTTCTCTGGAACATAATACGTAAGCTACTTCTCATGATTTTGGTGAAATAACAAATGTAACATCAAATACACTTGGAAAAACAGTTAAGCCAGGACAAAACTACATTATCAGAGGAATCATAAAATTAAGTAATGAAGATAATCAATTGCTCAATTAATACATGTGTATTTGTCCTTT
>NW_003547912.1:9322-12604 GCF_000090795.2 Amphimedon queenslandica | reverse complement strand
TTCACCATTGTTGTTTAACTTTTTACATTCTCTTTCAGCATATTTAGCAAACATAGACTGGTTCTCCTAAAAACAAAAAACAACAACAGAACATTATACGTGTATATGTAATCATTAAAAACTTCAGCAATATTAACAGTAAAAATCTCTCTTTGTCTCCTCTTCTTTTCTCACTTGTCTAGGAGCTAATAATAATTTGAGTATCCTTCCAGTATAGTAAGGCTGATTGAATATTTGATACTCCAACAGTTTATTAGGAATAGTCTGACAATTGTTAGCCTCAAATGAAGACATTATGTCATTTAATTCAACTTCAGCCATTGAGAACTAAAGGGAGAGAGAAAGAGGCAGAGAATGAAGTTTAAAAGATTACATGTAAAGTGTATAGTTACCTCGTGATTGATTTCAACATTATCTTCAGTGCTATTAGTATCAATGTAATCATAATCAACCTATAAACATTCAATAACTATTAAAATAAATTCATCAATTTTCTACGCAACATAAGTACATGTATATGCATCAAATAAAATTATAAAACCCAGAATTCTCCACTTTTTAATTTTGGCAAAATTTGGCCCGAGAACCTGTACTATAGTACAGGGACTTTGACATAATTTCGGAGCAACTTCAAAAATTCACAAAAAATTCAAATTTGATCGGAGTCACCTCAAACTTTCTACACAGCATAAGTACATGTATATGTATCAGATAAAATTTTTAAAACCCAAAATTCTCTCCTTTACAATTTTGGTGAAATTCAGTCAACATCCCTGTACTATAGTACAGGGACTTTGATCCGATTTTGGAGCAACTTTAAAAATTCATAAAAAATTCAAATTTGATCGGAATCACCTCAAACTTTCTGCACAGCATAAGTACATGTATATGTATCAGATAAAATTATAAAAACCCAAAATTCTCTCCTCTACGATTTTGGTGAAATTTGGCCAACATCCCTGTACTATAGTACAGGGACTTTGACCAGATTTTGGAGTAATTTTAACAATTCATAAACTATCTAGAATCAGCTCAAACTTCTACTGAGCATAAATAGCATGTACATGTACATGGACAATAGAACAATTATTCTTTGTGACATGACAATAATGTAAGTACTTGTAAATAGTCCAATCTTGATTTAGCCTTTACAATATATCCAGTCACTAACTGACTACACTTTGCTAGTTTTCTTGGAGGAAAAGTAATATGAGCCTAAATAGAATTATTATTATTATTATTATTATTATTATTGTTGTTGTTGTTTTTTCTTACTTGTAAACAATATGGCTGATCCTCATTGATTAAATTAGTTAAGCACCTCATTAGAAACGTCAAAGATCTTTTAGAATCCATCAAAGAATGTTGAGAAGAACCAAAAACTGACTATACAATAATAATAATAATAATAATAATAATAACAACAAGAACAATAATAATAATAACAACAACAATAATGCGTTTTGTAGTGTTGTGGATTTTAAGAATATTAATAATAATCTCATCCATCTTTCTCTTAGTTTTTCGCCATCTTTTTCTCATTTCTCTCTCCTTTACCTTAAACCAGTTACCATATGATGGGAAGACATGCTCTCCCTCCATCCCTCCTTGTCTTGACAATAATAAACTAATTATCAAATACTCTTCATTTTCTTGACTCAGTGACAATGATAATAAATCAGTAATACACTCTAAAAATAAACAAACAAATAAATAATAAATAAATAAATAATGTTAAATACTTTTAAATCCTGTTACATGGTCAATGTGAGTATGTACACAACAACTAACAAACTGCAATAATCCAAACCAATTAACCTATTAATTAATAATTAATTAATATTTGATTAATTAATAATTATTATTTATTACTAACGTTTGATGATTGAGATATTTTAATGATATTCTTCCAACACAACAAATGACCCATTAACATGGCAACCTGGAGAGAGAGAGGGTAAGAAAGGGAGAGAGAGAGAGGGGGGGAAGGGAGAGAGAGAGAAAGGATTAATAAAGTGACAAATCATCTACTTTGCTCAGTAATTTTGACTTTCCTTCTTCAATACATGACAAAGTCACCTCATTCTGTCTAGTCAGCATTTCTCTCGCTACAAAAAAAACACAAGCATTGTCATGGCAACGCAACTACATCCACACTTACTGTTACAAAATGGTGGACGTGAGATGATAGAGGAAAGGAGGCCATCAAGAAACAGCTGCAATGAGAGACCGAGTTCATTACAAACACTATTATATTAATAATAACTGGATCAGATGAACAATGAACATCTCCTATTGAACAAAATACATGTACAGTGTAGCCTCTATAATAAGGACACTTTTAAAATAAGGACACCTTTATAATGAGGATATTTTGCAATGTCTAAATTGGTATAAGCCTATACAAAAGTACCTCTGAAATGAGGACACCTCCGTATTACAGACAGGTAGTGTGGGCCCAATGATGTCCTTAATAAAGAGGCTACACTGTACATGTATTAAGGACAGGTAGTGTGGGCCCAATGGTGTCCTCAATAAAGAGGCTACACTGTACATGTATTAAGGACAGGTAATGTGGGCCCAATGGTGTCCTTAATAAAGAGGCTACACTGTACATGTATTAAGGACAGGTAGTGTGGGTCCAATGGTGTCCTTAATAAAGAGGCTACACTGTACATGTATTAAGGACAGGTAATGTGGGTCCAATGGTGTCCTTAATAAAGAGGCTACACTGTACATGTATTAAGGACAGGTAGTGTGGGTCCAATGGTGTCCTTAATAAAGAGGCTACACTGTACATGTATTAAGGACAGGTAGTGTGGACCCAATGGTGTCCTTAATAAAGAGGCTACACTGTACATGTATTAAGGACAGGTAGTGTGGGCCCAATGGTGTCCTCAATAAAGAGGCTACACTGTACATGTATTAAGGACAGGTAGTGTGGACCCAATGGTGTCCTTAATAAAGAGGCTACACTGTACATGTATTAAGGACAGGTAGTGTGGGCCCAATGGTGTCCTTAATAAAGAGGCTACACTGTACATGTATTAAGGACAGGTAGTGTGGATCCAATGGTGTCCTTAATAAAGAGGCTACACTGTATTAAATAAAATATTAATTACTTTGAACAGTTTCCATTAGAATATTGTTACTACATTGAGCAGTAGAGTTGAGTCCATTATCATTATTATACTCATTATATTGACTGGAGGAAAGAGATAGTAATACTCTAATAATACCAGCTGGTAATTCATGAGAGGAGGAGGAGACTAATGATGTAAT
>NW_003547912.1:2449-4166 GCF_000090795.2 Amphimedon queenslandica | reverse complement strand
CTGTGAGACGCAGACTTCTCTTTTTGTTGGATTTTAGACTCAAGTCCGAGGGGTTCGCAACGGGAAGAAAATCTCTACGAGATTACAAAAATTACCAGGATTACCAATTGATTACTGGATTACCAGGAGAATTCCAAGATTATGAGTGGATTACCAAGATTATAGGTAGATTCTTTGGATTACCAGGGATTACAAGCTGGATTACCAATAGTGCTGGGCGATATATCAAAACTCATGATATTTAATTGATATAATGCGGTATCGATACTTATCAATATCGAAAAATTTTGAAGGAAATATCGATAACAAGACCACGCCCACAAAATGGTTACATAACCTTAATAAATAGTTAATTAACTATAGGAGTAACATTTCAAAGATTGCTAGAATGTGTTCTCTTGGAAAGTAGATGAAGTAGCTGAAATATATGAAGCCAAAGAAGGTTTTTAGAATGCTTTTCAATAATAATTGTTCTCAGAAATAGCTTTATTTAGCCATTTTAGTAATATTAAAGTTAATGGGTGTGGCTTAATAACTTATTGATAAAAAATATCGATATCTTCATTTTTAGGCAATATCGTATCATATCGTATCGTTTCAAAATTTTCAATATCGCCCAGCACTAATTACCAAGGATTACAAGCTGACTAATTGGTTTTTAAGCCACACCTTATTAATTAACAATGGGTGTGGTTTTAATAACTTTTTATAAAACCAAGGGGTGGGGTTTTAATTCCGGATACTCAAAATTATTATTAGGAATTTTCAGTAAATTTGTCAAATCCTGGATTACAGATTACTGAATTCTTCCAAGATTACTGGATTATTCCAAGATTATCTTTTGGATTACTGGATTACCAAAGAGTTTCTACGAGATTACAAGCCCGTTGCGAACCCCTCGCTCAAGTCAAATTTAGAGAAGTAGAGAAAGATATTTATTATATATTTAATGCCTCATAGGTCACTGCATTTATTAGAGTTATTGTTTTCTGGTCTGTTGTAGTCTGTTCTGGTGTCTTATAAAGAGGAAGAGGTACATAGGATCCTTCCTCTAATATCTATGTTAAAAGCGAGGTTAAAAGCAAAAGGTACAAGGCATATGAAAAACATAGCCATGCTTTGAAAGTGGCAATTGATTTCGTAGAATGCACACCTGTATTAGGAAGTATATAAAATTTGAGAGGGGTGAGACTAGGAAGAGCTTTTCCTAAGGCAGGTGTTCCAATTAAATTCATCACTTGTCCTTTTGTGTGTGGGATTGATGCAGGAGGGTGTGGTGTTTTCATTAGGCTGGTAATATGAATTATGTGCATATTAAATTGGAGTTACCTTAGCGAGTCATGTTCTTGTTTTTCTTTGTTTTTCACCAATGCCGGAGAAGGTTTAATAGAAAGTTCAGCTAATTTAATATTTTGTACTCTTTAATTACAACTATTGACAACAATGAGATCAAAAATGCATACTGTATAGTGGGTAATTTTCGACTGGTGCTTATTTTCGTCTCTTTCATTGCTATTAATAATTAATTCTGATGAAAATTAATTCTGAAGATAGGCGTGACCATAGTAAAATTAATTATTAATAACATGATAACAAGCATGGATGACCTTGGAAATGGTGTTCACCTTCTAAAGGACCCTACAGGACCAGGGGACCTCTTTCTAATGCTATCAGTCGTGCAGATGCTAATGAAGACATCCATAGGTGGTGGCAGGAT
>NW_003547912.1:0-1697 GCF_000090795.2 Amphimedon queenslandica | reverse complement strand
GACATCAGATAATTATTTTTGTTTAGTCAAAAATAAAACCAACGAATTTTTATTCTAAAGTCATTTCTGGTTTTAGTCGAAATTTTTAACCACTGAAAATTACCCGCTATACGGTAAGTAACATTACTGAAAACTAAAAAATGAGCATTATGTAATAAGACTCATGTAATATTAATTCTGAGATTTTGTTCAACCTTCTCTGGGTCGATACCATATATACCAAAAGACTAGCTTTAATCACTAGATTTTTGCAATAAATTATTTATAATCAAAAATTATATTCCATCAAACTGCATGAATGTATGGCTCAACACAACACATGCATGCATAAAATTTCATGATCTTTTTGACCTGTAGTTTTCATTATCCTCTTTGTATCACAGGTTCATAACATTCTTATGCGATGGCAGTAAGTCATGTAACATGTGAATGTGTAATTTTTTTTCTTCTATGATACCATTGTGATACTTTACTAAACTGTGTTATTCACAATCTTTCAGAGAGTAAGTCATGTCACATGTGAGTGTGTAATTTTATTTTTTTCTTCTATGATACCATTGTGATACTTTACTAAACTGTGTTATTCACAATCTTTCAGAGAGTAAGTCATGTCACATGTGAATGTATAATTTTATTCTTTCTTCTATGATACCATTGTGATACTTTACTAAACTTTGCTATTCACAATCTTTTAGTTGGTAAGTCACATCACATGTGAATGTGTAATTTTATTCTTTTCTTCCATGATACCATTTTGATACTTTATTAAACTGTGTTATTCACAATCTTTCAGGATGTAAGTCACATCACATTTGAATGTATAATTAATTTTTATTGTTTTCTTCTATGACACCATTGTGATACTTTACTAAACTGTGTTTTTCACGATAATTATTTCAGCTGTTTGTAAGTTATGTCACTTGTACGTGAATGTGTAATTTTAATTTTTTCTCTATGGCACTTTATAAACTGCAATTTTTCAGGATGTGAGTCATATTACATACTTATGAGTGTATCATTTTATTCATTTTTTATGATACTGTAAATGTGTATAATTTATACCTTACTAAATTAATCTTTATAGTGGGTAAGTCACATATCATTTCAACGGATAAATTTATTGTTTTCTTGTATGACACCATTGTGATACTTTACTAAATTGTGTTATTTACAATCTTTCAGGATGTAAGTCACATCACTATTGAATGTATAATTTTATTCTTTTCTTCTATAATACTTTACTGAACTATGTTATTCACAATCTTTCAGGATGTAAGTCACATCACATTTGAATGTATAATTTTATTCTTTTCTTCTATAATACTTTACTGAACTATGTTATTCACAATCTTTCAGGATGTAAGTCACATCACAATTGAATGTATAATTTTATTCTTTTCTTCTATGGTACTTTACTAAACTGTGTTGTATTCACAATCTTTCAGGATGTAAGTCACGCCACATGTGAATGTATAATTTTATTCTTTTCTTTTATGATACCATTGTGATACTTTACTAAACTGTGTTAATCACAATCTGCTACCTGTGAATTCATAATTTTTTCTAATTTTTTTCATGATGGAATTAACTTATTTAGGATGTAAGTCAAATCACATATAAATGTTTAATTATATTCTTTTCTTTTATGATAATTCATTAAACTGTGAATATTTTAGATAGTACATGTAAGTCATGTC
>NW_003547911.1:7480-12609 GCF_000090795.2 Amphimedon queenslandica | reverse complement strand
GTTCCTGTCATTGTTGTAAATATACTTTTAAGAACTCTAGTTTTTACAATTCTTATCCACTGTTATTAAATGCCTGATTCTAATAACTAAAATTTGTTCCTTAACTGTACCATGCATCATCCCAATCGTACAGATTGTCATTTGTTTTTGACAAATTTTATTTTTTTTAACAGTTACCTTTCACTTATTGTGCTGTCATAAAATTAGAAGCACAATTGTACACAAAGAGACTGTTAAGTTCAACTATAGAATTTTCACATAAAGCTATACATTCAGTTGTACATTGGTTTCTAACGCTGCAACAAATAATCGATTAATTGATTAATCAAAGCCTGTGTGGCTAATTGATTAATTTTTTGAACAAATTAACTGCCGTATTGTTTTTATAACTGTACCCATTAAAAAAGTTTTACTTGTTTTTTAATTTTAGATCACACTATACAATTTATCCACTCTGCATGCTATAGGTTTTTTTAAAGTAGTTATGATTGCATTGAGGCAATGCAGTAAAGATGTTAAATCATAGACATGCTGTTTTTGTTGAATGCATAAAGTTGTCTTACTATTATCATCTTGAGGGTCCTGTTCAACTCCTAATGATGGATTTCTTTCAGCCATGTTCTGCTGTTGTAATAAAACTTGCTTCTAAGGTTACACAAACTGGTTACTGCCACACACACTGTTCTACTAAATGTTTCTACTGATTGCAACTTGATTTTATAGTATGGTGGGTGTGGCTATGTATACCACACATTACTATGTCAGTTACATAGTCAGTCTATAATATCTACGGTGCAGTTCAATATGGTACAGTGTGTGCATGCATGCTTGCATGGTGCATGCATAGATATTAGAGTTGATTTTAACTACTCTAATATCTATGGTGCATATACGGTTATGTTGACGTTATAATTATAATTGAAACTGACCAATCAAATTCCATACCCATAAGCACTGGTATTTTTGCATTTGATTGATCAGTTAAAAGGATAGTGACTACTTGTTGTTTAAAATTATTTCTATTATAGTTGGGCAAAACCCTTAGTGATGAAGTGAGTTTGTTTGTACGGGCAAGTCGTCTAACTATTTTTAAAATTAAATGACCTAATCTTTATGGCTAGGAAGTGGAGCCTCTAAGTCTGTTTGTTTTGGTTGTTTCTCATGTTTCCCCTTTCCTCTCTCTCTTAATGTCACATTCTAATGAAGGTGAATCAGGACTTGATGATGAATCAAAAGATATCACTGAAGTAATGGAAATTTACTTTGGGAGTTGCTATATACATGTAGTTGCTAATGTGGTAAAAATAAAAAGGAATGCAGATTGACAAAAAAAACATCTGTTTGCATTTATCAACAACTACAATTGTTTATAAACTTAAAGGCAATGTTTTTGTTACAATAGTTAAATTTGGTGATGTTTTTGTCAATCTGAAATCTGAACTGGCAGCAGTTATTAAACTTTACCGGCACAACTGAGAATAGTGGAGAGAAAAAGAGAAGAGAGCAACTTAACATTTACTAGCCTTTTCCTCTTCCCTTTAATTTAGTTTTAGAATTTTTTGAATATAATGAGAATGATTCAGACAGTAGTACCAGTGAAAGTGCTAGTCACACTTGAGGTGAGTAGCTGATTGTTGGGATAATATTTATGTATTGAGTAATTACCTATAGAACCATTTCAATTGAGACAAGAGATTGCTAGTCAGCTTGAAGTACCTGAATTTGATATTGGCAGTAGTCACAGGTACGCACATACATGTACATGTACATAGTGACAAACATGTATAATACATGTACTCTACATGCACATGTATAATTTACTAAAAACAATGTAAAACATTACTCCCCTCAAGTAGCTGAAGCATTGAAGCATTATGCTGGGAAGGTGTGATAAATTATAATAGCCAAAATATTGAGTAGAAAAACAATAATAATTATTATTATTAATATTATTTTTGTTACAGGGTGATGTTCAGATGAGTGTTACTATTATTCTTGTGTTTGGTGAGAGGGTCAGTAAACTGATACCTGAAGTAACATTACTCCAATGGTTTCATTCATATATTGGTCAGTGAGACTATTTGTATTTAAGTCAGTGTATGATTTTAAACTGTTGCGTTTTATCTTTTATTATTTTTACAGAATTTATTACTTTAAATGTGCTATTTATTATGTGTAATTTTACTAGTCAGGCGGGCCTTACCCACCTGACTATAATTTTACTACCAATTGTATTGTGCAAATTATTATCAAATGTCATACTCGTTGTGCTGATCACAAATTTTTCAGTTACAATATATGAGTGTTTATATTTAAAAAATTTTAATTTTAAAATTAATGATGTTGTGTATACATAATGTACATAATAATAGTTGTGTGTGTATATGCACATGATGTCTGTGCCCTTTAAATGATATACAGCGAACCCATTATTGACATTAATATTTTATGTAGAGCAAAGCACAATTATTAGTGTAGGAAAGGACATTAGTAGCCTGGTTGTCTGCATGACTGTCAGTCATTTTCTCTGTTATAATGTATAACATTTTAATGTCTTTATTAGATATATCGACACAGTATCAATTATTAAATGAAGCTGTTTATATTACCAAAAACTGTCCTCTTAAGCAAATAAAAGAAATTAGTCAGGTAGCAATGATGATTGCTATATTACTGTATTAATTAAAGCTTATTTTGTCATACTATAGAGTTCAACACTGTATAATATTGGGTGTGGTCGACGTAATAAGCCCATCCCACCTGCATGCTAATATAATGTGTCAGAAATGTGAGAGTAGACTTAATATCTGCTCTGTGTGGTAAGTGAAGGACAATCATACTGTGTATCAGAAATGTGGCAGTATAGTAATAGTAGTAATTGTAATAGAAATTAGAATTTCTTTCAAGATTTTGAGGAGTAGTATTTCATTGAATATTGTATAATACTAGAAAAAAATTATCTGATGCATATACATGTTCTAATGTTGACTAATTTGGATTTTAACGAATTTTAAAAGTTTCTCAGAAATTGGGCCAAAGTTCCTGTACTATAGTACATGGCTGTTGGCCAAATTTGATCAAAAAGGGCAAGAAAAGAATTCTTTATTTTTATATTTTTTTCCTAATGCATATACATGTTCTTATGTTACGTAGAAAGTTTGAGCTAAGTTGAATTGAGTTTAGATTTTTTACGAATTTTTTGAAGTTTCTCAAAAATTGGGTCAAAGTCCCTGTACTATAGTACATGGTCATTGGCCAAATTTTATCAAAAATGGTGAGGAGAGGATTCTCCATTTTTTTATATTTTCTGCTGAATACACATGTACTTAAGTTGCGTAGAAAGTTTGAGCTAAGTCCGATCAAGTTTGGATTTTTTACAAATTTTTAAAGTTTCTCAAAAACCGAGTCAAATTTCATCAAAAATGGCAAGAAAAGAATTCTTCATTTTTATATTTTTTTCTAATGCATATACATGTATTTATGTTGCGTAGAAAGTTTGAGCTAAGTCCGATCAAGTTTAGATTTTTTACAAATTTTTAAAGTTTTTCAAAAACCGGGTCAAAGTCCCTGTACTATAGTACATGGTCATTGGCCAAATTTCATCAAAAACGGCAAGAAAAAAATTCTTCATTTTTATATTTTTTCTTAATGCATATACATGTACTTATGTTGCATAGAAAGTTTGAGCTAAGTCCGATCAAATTTGGATTTTTTACAAATTTTTAAAGTTTCTCAAAAATTGGGCCAAAGTTCCTGTACTATAAGTACATGATCATTGGCCAAATTTTATCAAAAATGGCAAGGAGAAAATTATATATTTTTATTACATTTTCTGCTGAATATACATGTACTTATGTTGCGTAGAAAGTTTGAGCTAAGTTCAATCAAGTTTAAATTTTTTATGAATTTTTTTAATTTCTCAAAAGTCAGGTGAATGGTCATCGACCAAATTTTATCAGAAACGGCAAGGAGAGAGTTGTCCATTTTTATAACATTTTCTAATGCATAATTATTATACATTGTACATGTTCTTTTGTTGCACATAAATTTAAACTGATTGTAATCAAAATTAGATGCTTTATGAATTTCCAAATTACTGAAGTAAGAGAAGATACTGAAACTTTTTTTTGAAGTTTTATTTTTTATTGGTGCTAAAAGCTCTTGGTTTTTATTTGTTTTTTCTCTTTTCTTCCTCTCCCTCCCTCTTAGTCATGCTCCTGTTAAAGGATTATACTCAATGTGTGAGGTGTGTGGTCATGGTGGCCACATGTCTCATTTGAAGGAATGGTTCAGTACTAACAGCTGGTGTCCATCTGGTTGTGGACATAACTGTGTAACATGAAAATTGACAAAGTATGCTGTGAATCAAAGCAATAATGTGATTTTAATTTTTAATTTTTGTGTACAATTATTATTGAAATGATTATTAAAAATTGAAAATCATTCACAAACCAATAGTCATAATAAATCTTAGCTAACTTGTAAAATGTACTCTATTGTTCTTCAAAAAGAATTTTATTACTAGCACAGAAAAAAATTCAAGCCTAAAGGGAATATACAATTGTAACAGTTTACACACCAATAATTATTATTAGTTTAGCCAGAACAATTAACAAAGCTGAATTAGTATTTCAAATTTTGTTATACAATTCACCACTTCTGTTAAATAACAATTCTTCATCATAGCTATAATCCAGAGATCTTTTTTTGACTTTTAATTTGTAGTAATATATCCTCAACAACCAGAAAGCTACAGCAATAAGTGGAATATATATGAGTATGATTTGTATACATTGTGCAATTGTAACCTCCTTTTCATAACCATTGATAGACTCCAGGAAGAAAATGCATACAGTAAATATAGTGATTAGTCCCATGTTTACAAATGTAAGGATGGCACAAGTATTGTGCTTATTCTCTTGAAAGGGTTGGACAGTAGCTTGCAACATTATGATGAGAATCAGGGCTATTCCTGAAAACAAGTAATTTTGAAATTCAGTAGAGGCCATTACAAATAAACTAAGTAATAATAATCGATAAAAGAAGTAAAGACCAGCAAAGAAACGATATTGATCCTTGAAAGGTCCTTGGAATGAATCAAGAAGAGGTTTCAGCTTATAATGTATTGC
>NW_003547911.1:2121-6424 GCF_000090795.2 Amphimedon queenslandica | reverse complement strand
CATGATGCTAGCTCTATACCAATACTAACTTCTATATTTTCGAAACCAATCAGTCTTAACGATAGATCATCATTCTCTCCTGGTTTGCCAGTAATTTTGATCTGTTTATTAGATACAAACTCAAAACCAGCTGATATGTCAATATTCTTGCCTTTTGATAAAGTTGATTGAAATGTAGCAATTTTTGTGATGTTTTGGCCCATGTCATCATAAAGTGTTATTGGCAGTGAGTATTTCCTCCCTGGTATAATGGAGAGAGGTGTTGGTTGACTGACGGTAAATACTGAACCTCCTGATGCAATCACATTGCTATAATTAGTAAAATCAAATACCCCAAAACAAGTTTGATTAATGAATGATTCATTCGATTTACTGTTGCATGCTGATTGGCATGGTTTAGTACTTGTCATATATATTGAATTTGCTATTCCAGTGTGAGACCAATTGTCTATAAAAATAAACTTTGCATTAGGATGCTTGGTTTTGTTCTGAAGAAAGCACAAATGAGATGATAGCGAAATGTGTGGTCTGATAGCTGTAACATATATAGCTCCACCAACAATGCTAGCTGAGTTATTAGTAAATTCAAACTTTGTGTCATTATTGTACTGAATATTAGAGTATCCTACTAGACCAATAGCTCCACCATAAGTACCTGTATTATTGTTAAAAAAAGTCACTGCTCCTGTTTGAAAGCATGCTGATCCTGAAAAAATATACAATGCTGTGCCCTTGTTGTCATTAAATGAATTAGTGCCTTTAAAATAAACTGTTAGCTTAGTAATAACAAATGCTCCAATTCCTTCACTAAAAGTGTAGAAAGATGTTTTTGTATAATTATACTGCTTCATAATGGCATTGTTAGCAAATTTGCAATCCTCAAAAATTGTTTTAGTAGTGAATTCAGTAAAGTACTGGCTTTTATAATTTGGCTCAATCTCAATTGCTGTACCATTATTACTGTCCCAAATGCTGTTAATAAAATGAACATAATTGTAAAATTTTATTGGTTCATCATGACTCAGTGCATTACAATAAATCAGAACTCCACTGGCATAGTTTCCAACATTATTAGAAAAAGTTGTCCCAACAACTGTTATATTATTGTCAGCTGAAACATAACTAGAATTACGATGAGCAATTCCTATTGCCATTCCAGCTCCACCAAAATCCAGATTCTCATTAGAAAATAAATTTTTTGAAAAATCACAATTTTCAAGATTTATTATATTGCCTTGACAGAAATGCCCACAATGCCAAATCATTCCACCTCCAACAATCGCTTTGTTACGAGTAAAGTTAGTCCCTTTTATACTGAAAACATTTCCTTTAACATTCCATATTAAAAATATTCCAAGTCCACCTCCATAACTAAATGACCAATCGTCCCTATTTAATTCTGTGAGGTTAACTGTATTGTTATTAAACAGTGTGCCTTGTATTGTATAGTTACCTGATGCTGATGTATTGTGCATGCAATTATCAGCAGTGATCTCACAAGCTGATATCAGTATCACTAGACCAGCCCCTCCATGTACATGTACTATGCTATAATTTGAGCCATTTTGTTGCAAAGCATATGGTATTGAATTGTTTGAAAAAACTGACCCTTCTATTGTAATATCACCAGCTGCATTGATTAATAATAAACCAGTACCAATGTTGTTACTAATAGACACATTGCTTAATAGCATATTAGTGGTTGTATTTACTATGATACCAGAGCGATAATAATGCCTCTTTGATACACCTATCATATGCTGCATAGAACATCCAGATACATTCAAATCATTGAAGGTCACATCTTGACAATCCTTAATAATTAGACCACAATTATATAAAGGACAGACACAATTAATAACTGCTGCCTTTTCCTTTTCATTGTTGTTGGCAGATGAAGAAGTGAAAGTCAAGTTATGAATTGAGTGTATTTCAATGACACGGTCCAATACAATGCTTCCCTCTATAATGACAACTGTATCATTCTCCCATTGAGTGATGTCAGAGAGAGACAAGCAGGGAGAGTGAATAGAACCACATGAAGCTTCACTGGATCCATTGGATGAAATGTATATCTCATTTGAAGCAAACCTTTGAATCAATAATAATAAGAACAAGAGGAGTAAGACACTCTTCATCATTCCTTCAGCCACTTGTTACAATGCAAATGCTTTGCTTTTGTTTTACTCCTTTTTATCATACTGAAAACGAATAAACTTAATTACAAAGTTTTCCCTTAATGAATATACACTTCACAAAACAAATTTTGTCATTATAAATAATTGTAAGACCATAGAGAATACAAAAATAATGCGTGAAAGTGACGCACTAGAATAAACATATTTCCAAATCAAACTAATGATTAGTTGATTACAGTAGAATAATTGTATCAAGCATATGTTAGGTCACTGTAAAGTAAAAATGCAGGGACTTTAAACCTAAATTAACTAGTACTTGCCCATACACATAGTGAGTCTCTACATTATGCACATTTTTTGGTAACACATAATAGTCAAAACAAATATGAATATTTACTGACCATTTCTCAAATGTGACACAACGATGAAATTTGAAACAAGACAACTCTGATGCTAGCACCTTCAGCAAAAAACTTATCTATAATACAAAAGATAAGAAGGAAATAAATTATGATTACAGATTTGCAGTTCAATAACATTAAAACTGAAATTGAAATAATACAATGGATGATAAGCGATTAGACATAATATTTACAGTTTGAGAAATAATGCTACACACTTGAGACAAACTGTCATCATACATCTCTTGACTTCACTTAATCACTAACACTTTAAGGGTCATTTAGGGGTCAAACTACCTGGGTATAATGGGAGTTTTATGCTTAAAATAATCCAAACCTGCTAGACTACCTCAAAATTATCTGCTGTTGTTGGTCCATCACATTCATTGATACAAGTTGCTTAAGGATAATTAACTGGTTATATACTCTAATTGTGCCTGGCTGTGAATATTAATAAATGACCATATAAAATAGAGAAGGGTGAGAAAGAGAGTGAAGACTAAGGAAAGAGTATGATAGTGACAATAAAAATACTGTTGGAACAAATATTTTTTGTATCAATAACTTAGAAGTGATCAGTTCAAACCTTTTGCTATGAGTGTCAATCTAAAAGCAATTATCACTTGCAAGTCTGCAATAGTGTAGTTACATGTATCAGTATTACCAGGATTACTTACTTGTATGCTGTAGATTACCTACTGGTTTAGTAAAAACAAAAAATCGACCATTTTGAATTTCATGTTTTTAGTTAAAATATTATAACCAAAAGCTAATTTTGTTATTATTAGCATAATACTCCTGGATTTTGTAGCTTTTTTGCTAACAGTTATAACTAATAAAAAATAGCAAAGTCACATAAATTTAAATTATTAAGAACACAAAACTCAATAAATTGGAACATTAATTTTCACCCTAAGTAATAAAGTCACACAGTACAATTAAAAGTAGCAAATTATTATCAATAAAGCTCTAGCCTATTCTCTGTGACGGCTGATGTTAATGCTTAAGTTTGTTCCTCCAACCTTAAACCACTCATTTATTGTGTCAGCATCAGTTGCTTCATTAAAAATATAAACATACAAACTGATGGAGGGGAATGATTTCTTAAGCACTTGGGCACTTCTTTCTTTCAACTCAACAGTGTCAATTGTTTGCATTGATATCTAATAATGAGTAGCAGTTATAAAACACTATATAGTCTACAAGTATAACTAACTGTGTCTGGCATTTCTTCGCTATCGTTTGGTGATACTATCCATCCTGAGAACTCTTTTGTATCTTTAAAGCAAGTTAGATCAAGAGAGAGCATGGAAGAATCAAAAACAAATGGATAGTATGAGCCTTTAATATCCCATTCGCCCTAAAATGCACGCACAAAATATATACAAAATATATACAATAAGTCCTGCACATCACCCCAAAGGGGCAAAAAGAGGGAAGGGTTGGTAATATTGTATGGGCCACACCCCCTAAGCTTGCGGTTGCAAATGGTGGTCAAACTGAACCCAAGGCTTAAACACTAGTTCAACGATGTGAAGCTAGTGGCCAGTTCATGAAGCAAGCTGGCCCACCCTGGCTGCAATGTATGCCTGGCACCTAAACAAGTGCCGCCAAAATCTAACTCTTACCAGCTGAACCAACTAAGGGGTCCAACTCAGGGTGGGCCATATTTGCCATGAGCAACTGAATACTCTCTGCATGAGAGCGCCAATAGTTAAGCTGTGTTAACTATGCCACTTGGGTCAGGCAATTACCCACCATGCC
>NW_003547911.1:0-2111 GCF_000090795.2 Amphimedon queenslandica | reverse complement strand
AGGAATCATTTCTTATTTTGTGTATGTGATAGCTATGATATGTAATCAAACTATCTGTTACAGCTGAATTTGACGAGGCTCCAGTCGTTTCAGCAACATGATCAGTAGGATGTACAGCAGCTGCAGCTGTTTTTTCCGTATTCCCTGCCTCAGCTGAATGAGATGTAAGTTGCGTCATCATTTGATAATATTTATGGGCATCTTCATTAATTATCAAACTAATCTGCTGATCTAGTTCAATAACTGCTTGTGCTTTTTTTTAACTTTTTCATACTGCAAACTGCTAAAGCAACTGCAGCAAAACCCCCACTAGCAGCAGCTAACCCTACAACACTTCCTATTGCAGTTAATGCAAGAGACCCACCAAAAGTAACAGGAGCTAGAACTGCTCCTGTTATAACTAGGGCATTAGATACTGCTGTGCCTGAAAGACCTACTTTTTGAATTGTCCTTGCTTTATTGATCATTGCCAAGATTTCTTCTTTGCTTTCTTTAAAATTATCTATTGTCTTGCAACGGATCGGGTACCATATTGAATGGTATATTTCCAGTTTCTGCTCAAGAGTTTCAACCCTATCAATATTTTAAATTTAATTTCAAATAAATGTCACCTACTTGTCATAAATTGATTTGATAATAAATAAGTAATTCCTAACAGTGTCATGCCATATGCTTTTCACAGTAGTGCTATTATTATTAGCACATATTGTTTCAAAGCATTCTTGGACACTGGTGTGGCTCAGCTTTTCTGTAAACTCTTTCACTACAGGAGATGATGCTGAATTGTGTGTAGCAGCAAGAACTAGAGAACTTTGGGGGCAAACATGTAGAGGCAAATGAAAACCATTTTTATTCTCTGCCATGGTATCATCAATTTTGGAGTCGTCCTTTTTGTTTTTATCATCATGTAATGAATCAAAAAAGAATATAGCTGGTATGGGGGATCTTTCAAAATGGGAAAACAAAGCTGAATAAGGCACAACCAAGTCATTAGCATCATAAAGCTCAGCAGTCTTCCCTTTACTGAGAAATACTAGAGCTATCATCGATAATTGGGAATGATCTACTTTACTTATTGCTTCAAGCAAGGTAGCTATTGATTCTGAGGAGAGGCTGTTGAAGTAAAGAACAGCAAAATCAAGATTTTCAAAAGCTTTTTTGAGAGCTGCTGCTTCATCATTTAATATTTTTTCTTCATTCTCCACCTTAACCTCTCCACGATTATCAATGATAACAGCTAAAGCAATCTCTATAAAATATTACAAAATTCTATTGTGCATGTAATTGATATTGTTCTTACTTTTATTTAGTTTTAGTTTTGACAATCTGTGCTTGTGCTTTATTGTATTGCAACAAAAAGCAATAAGGTCACGCTGCCAGTTGATGTCACGAGGAATATCATCATATTCTGGGTCATAATATCCAGCTGGAAGAACTTCAAACCTTGCATTCTGGGCTGTATCTTGACTCTGCTCTGATTTACGTTGCAATTGTAGGAGCTCAGTGACAAATGCATTTAATTGTTCCTTACGATGTTGAACTCTACCAGTCAGTCATTCTTTTTTCAGCTTTTCCCAAGCATCTCTGTCATCCTTACGAGGCTCCTTACTTCTGTCATCTTTATCTCTTCTGTCCCATTTCTTCAGCGTTTCTGTATTTGCAAAGGTTAGAACAAACACCACCCTCTCCCAGAAATTTTGACCAAATGCTTGATGGAGCTTTTGCATAGCAACTTTGTCATCATTTGTGAATCGATGATCTGTCATCTTCATGCAGTAGAGGACCAAACTGATCTCATGACACTCGTTCTTCATTCCTTGAATATATTTTTGTTCCTTTTTTTGAATATCTTGCAGACCAGGAGAATCAATTATTGTGACATTGACACCAGGAATGGCATTTGGGTAGGTTTAAGACTTCGACGTTTGTGTGCAGCTATCGGTATATGATCCCTCAGACACAATTTCTATGCCCAGCTCAATGAGGCTATTGACTAGTGCAGACTTTCCTTGTCCTGTTCTTCCAATGACTAGTATGTTAACATCTGTTGAAATTTTTTCTTCTTGGACAAGTTCCTTGAAGGTTTTCATTGCATTAGTATCTATTATGGG
>NW_003547909.1:10963-12629 GCF_000090795.2 Amphimedon queenslandica | reverse complement strand
GAAAGTGCTAACCACCTAGTTTATATAGCAACATTACTGTGGTTAATGAATATAATTAACAAAGAATGAGCTCCAAAAATGGTAGAAAAGTTGATTTTCACGTGATTTTAACCACAAAATAGCGTTTAAAAAATGGGCGTGGCCAAAATTTCGGCGCGCTTCGCACGCCATTTTTCTCTCAACCCCTCCATTTGCAAAATCCTGGATCCGCCCCTGCATGGTTAAACAACATGGACTACTAATACATGACAAGTGATAGCTAATGTAATACTGTAATTTTCATTTGTACTACAAACTTGGTACTTAGCCATATAATTCATTTTATCATGTTCATTGTGTCCCACGATCATTATTATAACACTATAAAACCAAACATTCATTGTCCCACTTACGGGTATAGAAATAATAGCTTTCTTGCTTTTCCTTTCCATTTAGCAATGTCACACATGGTCCTTTTATTGCCATAGAACATAGAACTTTGATTCTCCATTAAAAGTATTTCATTTATGACCTTGAAGTAATCAAAATGATAGCATAAAGTAGCTTTAATAGTGGTCCAGTAAAGATTTCTAGCTAAAAACAAAGTACAACCTAAGTTCAGCCATTTTCTTGGGTAACACCTTTTCCGGTTGCAAAGAAAATTCTTCCGGTTTAGGGAGGGTGCAGTTCGGCTGATTAAACTAATTACATGTATTGCATTCTTTGCTTTGCGCATGCGTATTTCACAAGCCCGGGTAACTAGTTTAATAAGCCAATCAATATTCATGAAAAAAAGGGCGTGGCTCTCTTTGAATTAAAAAATTCAAAACAAAATCAGAGTGCTAATCATTTCCATAGCAACCAAACAACTCCTTCAGAGGGAGAGAGATGTTTAAGAACACGTTCCAGTCTGGATTTCTCTCTGTCCTCTACAGCATTGGGAGCAAACCTCTCCAGATCTGGGACAAGAAAGTAAAGAGCACAAAAATGATGACTTTAAAAAGACATGTTCCTCTTTCTCTCCCTCTCTCTTTCTGAGTAGGTACGTAATGGACACATTAAGAGGATCACAGACAACGACATACAGTCACTAGTCTTAGAGATATGTGGGACTAATGTTAGGTTCGTATGAAGAAATACCATTATTATTATTAATTATTATTATCATTTTTATTAGTACTACTTACATAACTTGTCCGGCAGACCCACAGAAAACCCTCGGTATCAAGCTACCATTCCTTGTCATGATCATTAAAAACATGAAAAAATACTTTTCATTTGAAGTCCAGGTATTTCTACATTAGACGCCATTTTGATTCTGTCCCCACCCTATTAATCTCTCTCCCAAGGTTCTTGATGATAAGAATGTCCGTAGACGTTTCAGAGCCTCAAACTATCAATCAACGACGAGAGTGAAGCCATTCATATGCACAATGCCAATGAGATTAGACGATGGTTGGAACCAGATCCAATTCAACTTAGCGGATTTCACACGTCGAGCTTACGGGACCAATTACATTGAGACGCTTAAGATTGCCGTGAGTAACGCTAATCACTAAAGAGTATTTCAATCAGTTCCTTTTTCATTAGATTCATGCTAACTGTCGTATTAGGCGTGTCTATTTCTCCGACCGTCTTTATTCAGAAGATGAGCTTCCATCCGAGTTTAAGTTGTACCTACCAGTCA
>NW_003547909.1:2212-10897 GCF_000090795.2 Amphimedon queenslandica | reverse complement strand
ATACAGCTGTGATATTGTACTGGTATCTAAGGATAGTTTGAGCTTTGATCCCATGAGCTTTTGTCCTGTCTCCTTGCAAGATCTCAGGAAACCTTACGACACGCATATAAGGAGGTACCATGTCACTAGGGGCGGCAATGAGAGGTTCTCCGAGACGTTCGGACATCATGTCTGCAGCCCACTTCAAGAGAGGAACACAATAAGCATGGATACCAGCCTAAAGATTACAGAGAGATAACTATTTATAATAACTCAAAAGTATCTTACAATTCCACCCAAGCGTTCATAAAAGCTCATTGCTTGAGGTACGACAGTGAAAGGAGTGTTATCTCTTGTTCCTTGGGTTAGAAACTCTTCGGGGAAACCTTTATGATAGAAGCTGGAGGCTATGACTGGCCTAATGGTGTCCTTTTGATCTGATCTAACGTGAAGAAAGGCACAACCTCTGGGACAAAAGAACCACTTGTGCAGATTACCTAATGAGAAATACAAAGAACTGTTTACATTACTACACAAATACAGGAACCTAATTATATTCATAGCTCAAAGTTTGGGGCAACCCACGATAGCATTGTTGCTTTTGTCAACTATAAAAGGGCACAAAGATTTCATTGAGGGTAATAATCAGTTAAGCTTTTATACAATTTTTGAAAGGGACAAGTCCCTGAAATTACTTTTAATTCAAAAACATAGTTAACTACATAAAGTGGAGAAAGAAAGAGCAGGGTTTACCTGTGTAAAACTCTGCATTAATGTCCTCCACATTAATCTCCACTTGTCCTGGGGCGTGAGCTCCATCAATGATTACAGCAACACCGAACTCATGACATACAGATACTATCTCTTTAACTGGGAGCAACAGAGTACTGGGACTAGTAATGTGATCCACGATAGCAACATGGACGTCGGAATGAGACGAGAGATAGTCCCGATATCTCTGGACTACTTCAAACTTGTCTTTGTACGGTGGATCAAGGTTGATGGTGTGAAGAACAAAGTGACCTTCAATTTCGCAGACTTTGTGTGCCGTGTGTCTTATTGCTTCATAAGAAAGACCCGTTACCAAAAGGCCAGCTTTGGGTTGCATTTTTAAGCCTAAACTCCGTAGCGCAGCTGTAACGCCACCGGTAGCATTTTCTACAAATACTACATTTTCTGATGAAGAAGAACCAATTAGCTTCGAGACTGTTTCGGATCCTTTTTTAACGAGTGGCACAAAGTTGTATCTAAACCAATCATCCGGGCAGATCTCTAGCTCTCTCATCCGCTCCAGTCTTGCTTCATACACAGAGCGTGGCACAGAACCAAAGGAGCCGTGATTGAGATGAACTAGCTCCTTGCTTAGCTGGAATTCTTTGCTAATCTCTGCTCCAAACAAACCCCCAGTTTCAGCCATTTTTATCTAATTAAATAAATCTAAATCATAGATTCATAGTTTTCCTTGAACCCACACAGGCAGGAGAATAAAGTATAAAAGCAATTTTAAAATGTCCTTAAAAACAATTGAATCTTTTTTACAGAAGCATGATAGCTCTAGCACAATAATAATAATAATAATAATAATAATAATAATAATAATAATAATAATGATGATAATAATAATAATAATAATAATGATAATAATAATAATGATAATAATAATAATAATACTCATAATCACATGTATTTCAATGACAGTGTTCATTCTGGTCCCTATTATTGACTCCAAAGATGTGCTTGGTCTTTCCAAAAATGAAGTACCCAATCCCAGCACCAAAGCAAACCGAGAGGAATAGCCATCCATTAAAAGTCATAGCAATGAACATTAAAATGTATCCATAGCCAACTTGAACCACATGAAGCAGGGACTGTATGATGTGCATGCTTAGACTAATAGAGAAGGACTTTACCCTACAAAGAGAAGAGAAGGAAACCACTCACTATAATCATATTATAAGTATTGTTTATATAAACAATGTCCAAAACTACCAGACACTGTCACATGTTATATGTCACTGTCACATGCCACAGAGTACAAACTACCTTACAGCTGCTAATATTGGCGAAAATTATTGTAAAAAATATAGGATTGGCGATTTAGTAGCCACGTGTCATTAAATAAAGCAAAATGGTGGATTGTATACTGGCAGTCATGCTAATGTATATTAATGTACTATTTCTTTATTTCCAGGTATACCTGTTTGATTTCTTTTCTGGATCCAACAGCTCCATTTTGTCGTCTTTCTCATTATTAGTTGAATCTGATCTCTTTTTGTTCTTTTTGGATCTCTTTAGATCATGATAAATGAGCCACTCCCTGAGGGTCTTCAGCCCCTCGTAGAGAATAGCCATTAAAATTACTGCTACCATAGCACCAATGAGTTCTAAGAGAAAGAGAAAGAATATAAATGAATATGTGTAGTGACTGGCTATCAGATTGGCCAAGGGCCTATAGAGTACTCCATATTTATTATGATCTCAGAGTCAACCATTACTCTTTATAAACTACATAAATGTACACAAGCTAAATAGACAAGTAGCGGACATCCACAGAAAGTTATTTTAAATGACTATCTAAAGACACAAGGCAAGCTTGAGCCAACAAACAAGCCATTTTCATTATGATACAATGAATTGTGTACCTCTTGAATTAGTTATCTTCCAAGAACTAAAGAGAAGGCGTTGGCAGGCATCAAAATGGAAATACATCTACAATAAAGTGTAGAAAAATAAAACTAGAGTATTAGACTATGATCACCTTTCCCATTCCTCCCATCATGCTCCCGCCGTCCATATCTGACATCCCGTCCATAGACAGATCGCAGCTGCCACCACCAGTGTGATTCATCATCATATTTAGACTAGGCCTAGCGCGGAGGAGAAGGAGAGAGAGACAAACAAAGAAACTGCAGCCACAACAAAATTGAAAAGTGGCAGGCAGCAATTTCCTTTGTGGATATACGGAAATGATGCAAGATAGAGTTTAGTAGACTACGGATTTATGAACCGTAAACTCTAACTAAGCTCCGCCCATCATTAAATAAAAATGGAGGGGACATCCTCTTCTTCACTAAGTTCACTCTCCTCCTCTTCCTCCCCCACACATGTCTATGATATCTTGTTACTCAGAAGAGTAAACATGTCCTCAGAGATGAGTTTGCCCGGGGGCTCAAAGCTCCTTTCTCTCATCAGACAAGTACAAAATCTCCATTTTTGCTTTTTTTATAATTATTTTTTTTAATTTCAGTTGCTGTCAAGTTGGAGCAGCAGCTCAAGAAGGACTAAAGTCATTGTCTTCTCCTTGGCTGGTCTCTCTTTATCAATACTGGCAGCAGGTGTGATACTCCGCCAGAGGAGGAGGAGATACAGAGGATTACTGGCTAGCAGGATGAAAAGAAGAGAAACTTTTGGAACAGCGTCACCAGGTAGAGAAAAGAAACCATTTAGTATTTTTTAATTTAAATGAGTTTACGATAATATTTATGCATGTATATATGCATTTTCGAAATATTTATTTATGCATGTACATGTACATGTAATTATTCAATACTCTATCATGTATGTGTACTGGTAGATGTACATGTACATGTATGTGTCATTGTTTGATAGTTCATAAAATTGCTCATAACTTTGAAAATTTAAGTTGGAATCAGCTCAAACTTTCTACACAGCATAAGGACATCAATATGTATCAGAAAATGTAATAAAAATTGGGGGTCAATTTTTAGCCATTTTTCGGAAAAAAAGCATGGGCTATAGCCTTGGGTATTTTTCAGATTTTGGCACATTTCTTAAAATGGCCGTAACTTGAAAAATCTAAGTCAGAATCAGCTCAAACTTTCTTCACAGCATAAGTACATCAATATGTATCAGAAAATGTAATAAAAATTGGGGGTCAATTTTTTGCCTTTTTTTGGAAAAAAGCATGGGCTATAGCCTTGGGTACTTTTCAGATTTTGGCCCATTTCTTAAAATGGCCATAACTCAGATAATTTAAGTCGGAATCAGCTCAAACTTTCTACACAGCATAAGGACATCAATATGCATCAGAAAATGTAATAAAAATTGGGTGTCATTTTTTAGCCATTTTTCAGAAAAAAGCATGGGCTATAGCCTTGGGTATTTTTCAGATTTTGGCCTATTTCTTAAAATGGCCGTAACTCGAATAATTTAAGTCGGAATCAGCTCAAACTTTTTACACAGCATAAGGACGTCAATATGTATCAGAAAATATAATAAAAATTGGGGGTCAATTTTTAGCTATTTTTTGAAAAAAACCATGGGCTATAGCCTTGGGTATTTTTCAGATTTTGGCCTATTTCTTAAAATGGCCGTAACTCGGATAATTTAAGTCAGAATCAGCTCAAACTTTTTACATAGCATAAGGACGTCAATATGTATCAGAAAATATAATAAAAATTTGGGGTCAATTTTTAGCTATTTTTTGAAAAAAAGCATGGGCTATAGCCTTGGGTATTTTTCAGATTTTGGCCTATTTCTTAAAATGGAAAATTTTAAGTTGGAATCAGCTCAAACTTTCTACATATCATAAGGACGTCAATATGCACCAGAAAATTTTATTTATTTTATTTATTTTGTTATTTTTCAGATGTTAAGTCTCATCACCGCATAAACTCATTCCCCACCCCCATACCTGATCTCATTGTTGATGACACCACTCAAGAGGAAGAGGAGGATGGGAACGGACAGAGAGGGTGGAGCTCGGGTGGAGTCAGACGAAGACTATCGGTGGAATTCTCTCAACCAGAGGATTACGATACCATTTCCGTGAGACAAGATAGCGACATTTTCCTGAGTTTATCACAAAACTATTCAACAGGTCAGAATAATTTTTTATTATTAAAACAAGCCCCTCCCATTTTACTAAACCATGCCCATATTAATTACATTACAGGCCCCCTCTCCGATGATTTCTATGATGCTACTGACCTCTCTAATCCCTATTCCCCTCGTAACATGGCCACGCCCATTATTGATTATTTATCGGATTCAGATGACTCCTTCGTTTCTGCTACCCAGCACTTGGATACGGTAAGCCACACCCATCACCACGCCCACTAGAACATTATTTAGGTGTCATTTAAGCATTCGTTCTACATATCATCACTGGAAGTTGTTGAAAGAGGAGCAGTACCATGTAGGACAATGAGGTATTGAAAAACATTATTACGATTGATTTAATAATAATAATAATAATAATAATAATAATAATAATAATAATAATAATAATAATAATAATGATACTAATTGTTCTATTTTCTGTTCTTTCTTAGAACTGATGTTTTATGCTGCACTAGTGAAAGAGATTTCCTAGCTAAGCTACACTGTGTCCGTCAGGCCATGAACCTGCTACTGCAGTCACCAGAGAACAGAGAATACCTGATT
This sequence comes from Amphimedon queenslandica, assembly GCF_000090795.2. Lineage (NCBI taxonomy): Eukaryota > Metazoa > Porifera > Demospongiae > Haplosclerida > Niphatidae > Amphimedon > Amphimedon queenslandica. The sequence continues at coordinate 5,512 of NW_003547909.1, read as the reverse complement.
GATGCCGGGAGAGATATGGTAGTATCACTACTGATAAAATCAGCATACGTAAGGGAGACTGAGATATTAATATTTATGCATGTATGATATTTGTTGGATTGGGTTTTAGTGTTTTTTGTGTTTTTTAGGATGCTGGTCCATTTCTTGAAGCTTACGATAATATCATTAAGTTTTGTCAAGTACCCGAGAATTTAAATAAGACGAACATTGAACTGTCGGAGAGAGGAGTAAGAGAGAGAGAGAGAAGGGGGGAGAGAGAAAGATTACATAGTTACTGATGTACATGTATTAAATGGTTGTTTTATCATTCTCAGGTAGTGTGTATGAATATATATGATATTGCTTTGGACTTCTTGCTGTTGGATGCTTTTGATGACTTGGCTAGTCCTCCTTCAGCAATGCTGTCAGTGATACAGAATGGATGGATATCAGATGGGATCAAGCAAAGTGTAAATAAATATAAATAAATAAATAAATAAATAATAATAATAATAATAATAATAATAATAATAATAATAATAATAATAACTAATGCTTAATGATCAATATTGTCTTTTTAAAGATGTTAAATACAGCAGTTTGGTCTATTCTAAAGACTAAGAAGAGTTTATTAAAAGTACATAAAACTCAAACATAATCACTTAAATTTAACCTCCTCCCTCCCTCTCTCACAGAGTAAGAATGGGTTCATGTACCTATTCTACAGTCTAAGTGAGACTATTTCCCCCGTCTTTGCGTGGGGTTTCCTCGGCAATAACAATCAACTCAACGAGCACTGTCAACAGTTTAAAGTGAGATAAACACAAACCACACCCCCTAGTGACCCCGCCCATTACTAGGCTACGATAATGAAGCTCCTCATTGCTGTGTTTTCACTGGAGACTGTTAGATACAGTTCAGCTCAGACTCTTGCTGATGACATTATGCATCACACCAGAAGAGCTGTCAATTCTCTTTCTAATATTTAGCATCTTGTGTATTTTATAATTATTGTTTTTTATTCATTATTAAAGACAAAAAAATATTGTTGGCAATGAATGTAAATTTTCTGATGCAAAGGTATTGGCTTTAAAATTTATGAGGAACAAAGTATAAAATATTAAACACAATAAACAGAATATATATATATATATACTTCATACAATAAAACTGTACATTATGTAAGGCAATGAAGGAATATGTTCTCAACAGTTTCTGTTATCAGCTGTCCATTGATGATAAATAATGACGCCACAAAAGCTTACAATAATACAAAGTGGTATGATAATGAAAATCGATATATGTAAAAATAACTGTCAATAAATAACTAGACAGTCATTGACAGTTATCACTAGTCCATTAAAAATTAATTAAAATTAATTAGTCCATTAAGATCTTTTATAATGCAAACCACAAAACCTCACCTACTTACGTATTCACGTGATTAGTGCATTAACTGCATTTTCATGAGGACATATTCCTCCTGAACCTGATAGATGATTTTATGAAAATTGTGATGAAAAGCACAATAAACAATTGCAACAGTGTCAAAAGAAATGTTCTTAGCATTTGCAGTCAGTCCATGATTTGATAAATGATGCCGCACAAGACTATGATGATTAGTACTTTGAAGGTCATCAATAATCAATAAAGTTTTTGTTTGAGTATTCATCGTCATTCTTCCTGTTCTGAGTGTTCTCCATCATTCTTATGTGGTGCTGCACAATTGGAATTGGCTTATCATCGAACACTTCAAATTTTTGTAAAAAATTATTTACAGAACATAAAAATATAATATAATAAAACAGTACATATTACAGTTGCAGCAGTGTTAAAAAGCAATGTTTTCAGCATTCACAGTCAGTCCTGCATGTAGTCTCACGAGGCCAGCCCTGGCCTTGCAAGGCTAAGTCAGCCCATACTTGATAAATGAAGTTGCACAAGACTAATACAATGAGGGCTATCAGTAATATAATAACTGTTTTGTTTAAATATCCATTTTCATTCTCCTTGCTCTCTTTGTGTATCGTGATACTTCCAGTGTAAGTACAGTCAAAGTCAGGTTCACTTCCATACTTGCTGTGTGCTTCACGGGATGACAGAAACTTAATGATGGCATCACGAACTCTCCCAAACTGATCATAACCTTCACAAGCTCGAATAATCCTTTTCCACGTGAAATCTTTATGCTGATCCCTCCACCTTTCAAAAACAGTCCCAATCATAACTGCTGCAGAGTGTGGACAATCAATCAGGTCATTCACATCGATGTCTAATGCTCTACCTAAGATTTGCCAGTGACATGCAGCACCAGATTGAATAAATATCCTTTGGAAATCAGAAACTTTTGGCTCCTTTCTTAGCAGTTCTGTTAAAGAAAAACAATATCATAAACTAATTTTTAAATGCTACCTTCTGCATCATATTCTGGTCCAGGATTACTCTCAACATCTCCACATATGATAAGGTGAATGACAGTGGCAAATATTGTCAACTGTTCCATATCAGTAACAGATTCCAGAGAGGGTTGACAGATGAACAGGAAAATAACAATGATGATGATGGGGATAATATAAACCATTATATCAAGAGAAAATAATGGTATATACATGTACTCGATTATACTGGCACCATATATACTGGCAGCATATTTGAACTTGGTGATCGAGTTTTTTATACTATTAATAATGGGGTCCTAAATTATTAAGGTTAGAAGTATCATTTTAATTAAAACTTTATATTGCTGAGACTTACAAAGATACGATAGAAAAACTGATAAAAGTCATATTTAGAAGTAGTAGAAGAAAATTGCTTACAGAATTCTGCACACTTCTTGACATTTTGTAGTAACTCAACAGTACAAATATTAGCTTCTTGTAACTAGTATAATTTCAATATTTTAGTATCAAAATTTAAACCCAGCCCCACACATCTATTCCCCTTACTTACTCTGCAGAAGATATCAACAAGTCTCTCCTCATTTAATGAATGTTGATGCATTTCTTGAAAAGCTTTTTTAAACTAAGCATTATTAAGAATGATGAAATGCTAAAATACCATATAGGGGTATATTTCAAGGGGATTAAATTTCGCAATTTAAAAAAATTCGTGAAAATTTTTATCATACTAATAATGGTTAGTAGAAAAAAACACAATTTTTTTCCTGTGAATAGGTTGAAAGGTAATTTTTGTGAAATATTTTCCCTGGAAAATATACCCCCAAACAGTATAAAAAACTTACTATGCATCTTAGAGTATCAAGATCTTCTAATGTATGTGTAATAGAGAATTGTAGCATGAGGTCCCTCATTATTTCATAAG
>NW_003547909.1:0-1283 GCF_000090795.2 Amphimedon queenslandica | reverse complement strand
AATAATTATTCATGAGTAATAATGATATTCATTTAGTAGGTAACGTCAATAATCGTCATTTCCTGCCAGCGCAGAAATCTTGCGCTCAGAACAAAAGTGATGACCGTGTGCGTCCTGACTCTCCGTTTTTCCGGAGGTTCAGCCCCGGCTGGACTATTGAGCTATCACATGATAATACACAAACATGCATAATATTAACCCGACCACATTAAAGAAATGACTTCATCTTATGACATAATGGTTAATAACAACTTACATTGGATTCAACAGCAGTAGCATAATTTTCAATGTATTTTGGTAGATCTGTTATACTAATGCTCGGCACCTTCTGACTCCTAGAAACTCCCGAGGTGTCTTGATTTTCCTTCAAATTTCTAGTCCAAGCTAGCCATTGATCGTAAATCTCACCGTATCTACACAGACCCAGGAGAAGTATCGTCGATGTAGGTACCACAATTTCTCGTAGCTTGATATAACTTAATAAATCGATTGTCTCGTGGCACGTCAACCGAGAACTCGACAATGAGCTGGGATTAGCCATATTCTGGGCAACAGCCGTACGTGTATATCTATGGTTGGGCAGTTGGGCTTAAGTGAAGGACTGAAGGTCAAGCTGCAAGCCTGCAAGGTCTTTGATAATAACAACCGTAAAACCTCGCCTACTTCTGCATAACTATACTAACTGCATTCACGATTCACGTGACTTGTGCGACATTTTAGAGGACATTTTCCTCCATCCATTATATATCTCCTGATAGTTAGGACTGGAAGACTCCAGTCCTAAAGAAGAGAATAGAAGAAGGAAGAGAGGGAGAGAATGGATGAAGATGATTACCTAGGACCTGGCGGGTATGGAAAGCCACAATTGATCACATATTTTTGGGGGCGTGGCACTTTTATAATGAACTGTTTTTCTGTTTTGCTAGTGGTTCTGGCCTAGCCTCCATATTTGGAGCTAGCGTTGCAATGGATGGTAGTCATGGCAATGAATCTCTCACCTATAAAGCTCCGAAGCAACCCAAGAAACAGAAAGGTAAAGTGGGAGGGGCTGAAAGGGAAGAGGGTGGGGCTAGGATAGGAATAATATTAGTAATAATACGACTTTATTACACAGGAAGTGGGAGTGGTCAAGAGTCGCAGCAAGTTTTAGCAGCTGTTTCAGTTGACTGTCAAAAACAGTAATTGTTTTAAATTATTTGTTAATTTATTTATTTATTAATTTTATTTTTAGTGTTGATGGTCATTATCAGCCTCAGGGCAAGTTAGGGTGTGCACTAATAGGC
>NW_003547908.1:10865-12663 GCF_000090795.2 Amphimedon queenslandica | reverse complement strand
ACCATCTGCACAGAGAAAGAATAGTTTATCAGACAGTAGATCTGACAATAAAAGTATAACCAGAACTTGAACAGGCTGCATTTTGATGATTTCGCCTGGCTAAATCATGGGCGTGACATCCTATCTAGATGCATGATCTAGACTACATCCGGTCCAATAAAGAGCGAGGAGAAGCGCTCACTGCTGTCACTACAATGGATATTTCAGCTACAAGGCTCATTTTTGTCTTGTTCCTAATCTTTTGCCCTACTCACATTTACTGTAGTAAGTTCCAGTCTTGTATTTATTTTACTGATTTCTTACAGAATTTACAGTTCAACCAGTGTCTATCAATACAACACTCAATTCAACTGTACAATTCTCTTGTGAAGCTGCTGACTATGAAATTTTGTACTTTTTGGTTGATTGTATACAAGCTAATAGAGAGGAAATAAGAAACAGAGGATTTAAAGATGTGGTTATTCCAATAGGTGGTGGAGCACTAAGAGGAGTGTTAACTGCTAAAGCATATGATATTAATAATAACACAAATGTTACATGTGTAGCTAGTTCTCAGTCAACACTACCTGTCACAAGTGATACTGTGTTTTTCATGATACAAGGTTAGCATAATACAGTATATGCATGTGTGTTTATATCTTCTTCAGGTCTATTGGCTAGTGTTGCTAATCTGGATTATACCTTTATTAATGGATCCAGTGTATTATTAACATGGACAGCTCCTTATACACTGGATAATGTACCTATCACTGGATACTATATAGTCAATGGATTAGTGAACATTACTACCACTAATAATAATACTAATATTACACTATCAACTACTAATCCTAATCCATGTGTATTAAATAATGTATCAGTTTCTCCTATTAATGATTTTGGACTTGGTTCATCAAGTATCAAGAATTTTTACTATCAAACAGGTTAGCATTATTATCTTCATGTATTATGTTTATGTGCCACAGATAAAACTGATGTGTTATATTAACACAGAAGTTTGTCCCAAATTTTGACAATTGACGTGTAGTTTTAACACATGACGTTTTATACTCAATTTTTAACAAGTTCTGTGTTCAAATAACACACTTATTAAGTGTGTTATTTGAACACAGAGAAGTATGTTAAAAATTATGTGCTAGAATAATTTATAGTATAGTGTGTGGGTGCACCAAAGGCACCCACAAAATTACAGGTAGTAAATTACGGGTAGTAAATTTTGAGGGTATAAAATTTCTTGTTTTAGCAAAAAGCTCTTAATTCTTTAATTTTGAGGGGGTTAAATTTCGCATTGTTGCACGTACACTTACGCTAAGTCATTGATATTCACATGCTGTGCATGCACAGTGAGTATTTCCATGGTATTAATTTTTGTGGTTAAGAAGTCACCCACGAAATCCGCGAAATTAAATACCCCACGGAATTTTATACCCATACAGTATCTCATACAGCACATTTCCGGTTCATACAGCACAGTTTGTGGTTTCCTGTTGCAACTAAGAGTTAGAAGACTCCGCAAGCAGATAGTTTAGTTTCTTTTGGTTCTCTTTAGGCTATTCTTTACTTGGCCTTGGGTTGGTGCCTTTAATGCATCCACGCACTATGACCATAAACTAGTAAAAGCACAGTTCTCCCTGTGCTGTACTGGAAATACAGCACAGGGAATCGTGCTTTAACTAATACATAATAATTTTTGCATGCTATAATTTGGGACATTAAGTAAGTGTCATTTAAACACATCAGTGTGTAGTATATCTCATTTAGTTCCTCTTATCGCTCCTAATGTATCAGTAATACTAGC
>NW_003547908.1:5317-10523 GCF_000090795.2 Amphimedon queenslandica | reverse complement strand
TATGCTATTAGATAAAATAGGACCAGTTACTAGGATTGAGTCTTCAATAGACAACTGTTCTACTATTAATGTTTCTTGGAGTGCTCCTAAAATTGATCGTGATGATTTAGCAATAACACATTATGTGCTGAAAATATATAATGATATCACTGGCCAATTATTAACAAATGTATCAGTATATAATACTAGCTATCAGTTTGTGGATAAAAATTTATTTATTCATCATTATACATATGTTATAACTGGAGTTAATAAATTAGGAGAAGGAATATCTAATAATAATACATTCTCATATCAAAGAGGTACTACTGGTTTTGATATGGAAATGGAACAATCACTAATTGAAATTTTTATAGTCCCTCAATCAGTTAAGAAGACTACTGTGACTTTTAGCAACTACACTCAAAGCACTGTTATTCTTCATTTCAACATACCAGTAAGAGATGCATAAATCTTTTTGTTTGAGACAATGTTTCAGATTATAGTTGAGTGTACTGGTGAAGCTCCTGAGAACGCTACTGTTACTATACTGTGTAATGAAACTGTTATATTTCATAACATATATCTTATAGTGAATTATCATAATAATGTAACAGGATCAGTACCAATACCACGTTATAAATCTAGCTGCTCAGTTATAATTGTATTTAGTAATGCTATTGGTAGAAGTGAACCATTTTTATTAACATTTGGTAAGTCTAGATCTATCATGCAGCATAATGTAATGTAATGTATTATTTATAGAAACTACTACTACTGTTAGTACTATCAGTGATGCACAATCATCTTCAAAAGTATCTATGCCAGGTTACAATTAACGTTCTAGCTAAACAATTTATTTATTACACAGTTCTTGCTGGAGCTATTATTGGTGGCATTTTTGCTATTCTAGTACTAATAATTTTTACATGTATTTTGGTATTCTTATGTTATCGTATAAAGGAAAAAAAATTATCCAAAGATGAAGTAAGTCTAGTAAGTTATAACTATTACATATTCACTATTACCGTGACCTAAATGGATTTCATTGTTTTAGTCTCCATCTACAACTAGACCTCATGATGCATTTAAAACTGGACCTCATGATGATTCTAAAACTGGACCTCATGATGATTCTAAAACTGGACCTCATGATGCATCTAAAAATGGACCTCATCATAAGTCTGAAATTGGACCTCATGATGCATCTGAAACTGAACCTCATGATGCATTTGAAACTGGACCTCATGATGCATCTGAAACTGGACCTCATGATGCATCTGAAATCGGACCTCATGAGACAGTCTGGGATGGGGCCAGGCTAATTTCAAACACAGTTAGTTAAGTTAGGTTTTTTACACTTAATTTTTGCAAATCATGGGGTACAAGCATAGGGGTAGGAATGAGTTGGAAGTTAAAGGGACTTGATTAATGCATTAATAATATGACACATTGAATATGTTAAAGTTGAGGTGCTTAAAGTCTGGTTTTCATATAGCTCTAAAAGGCTAAAACACTGCAACTTAATTGCAATATATAATCAAGCATATGCAGGTCATACACATGCTAACCAAGATTTTAGCCCCTCCTACCCCTATTTCTATCTCTATGAGAGCTGAGATGAGAACTGTAATTTCTTCAATATATGATTTGTTGCTTTAGGATGATGCTGATGATAATTCTGCTGATCAATTGGTAAAAATTATACACAAAAATAATTATTATTTATTGGTTTTATTTATTTGTAGTCTACTAAGAAATCAAGCACAATACCACGCGTAAGTTTTAAAGCAGCTATGTTGTTTTAATGTAAGATTCTGCAGTAAAACAAATAACTATTCTAATATTCTGGGATAGGACAAGTTAAATTTACAAAAAGTTAATGTCTAATTTGTGGGTTTTAAACTTGCAGATACTAATCATTAAGCATTGCCAGAAGCTAAATTCATATCAGTTACATTTGTGATTGCAAGCAATTAGTGCAGGAGCTATGGATTAGATTCATTTATAAAATTTTATCCTGAAAAATATTAATCAGTGATCTATGTATTACCTATTCTGAGTCAGTAAGTGATCAGGATTTTGGGAATTTTTGCCCAAATACACATACATGCATTTAATTTTTTTATTGTTGTTAAGCTGTTTTTGTAATGTTAATCTATTGGTTTTAAATTGTTTTAAAAGACTAAAGGCTTTAATCTGGTATGTTTTGTACAATACACTATATACATAATGTTGATTTAATTAATGTACTTTTTTATTATTTTAGGGAACTCAAAGACCTCCTTCGGTATGTTTTGCATAGTATACATGTATTTTCACTATTTTTATAGAGGAAAACTAGAAGTAGTTCTATGAAAGTTCAATCGGTATGTTTTACAAAATTATTGTCTAAATCAAATTTTTATTGTTTTAAAATACTGGAAACCTTTTAAAATTGTTAATAATATACACGTGCCAGTATAGAGTATCAATTTCATTGCTTTAGAAACCTAAATTTGCAAAAAGCCTTGAATCAGTATGTTTTAAAAATATACAGGCATCAATGTGCTTTTTATTTATTGTTTTAGAATACAGAGCCGGAACAAGATAATTTAATTTAGAGAGAGTTTTTTGGCTCAGGCACTAGACCTATTCTAATATTGTACAATCTACATGTATGTAGAGTAGTGTTGTTTTAGTAAGATTATCTATTGTATTTGTTTTAGTTTTAGTTATATACTTTTTGTTCCTTTTTGTTTTTAATATAGTGAATTTGCAATTGAAAATAATTTATAGGCACATACACATTCATAATTTTGCTAATTTTTATCCTAAGTCTTGATTAAAATTGCTACTATGCATCGCAACGTTGTAAAACCTCTTTAGTTGATTTGTTGCAATAAAGCACAATTCACCAAACCCTCTGACAATGGCTTTGGAATGAGTAAGTTTGAATTTTTAGTTTATATTTTTTTAGCTGCTTTTCCTCTCCTGTTCAAGTGATTACACTCCATTGCATCAAAATTTTGTCAAAAATAAATTCTCCATTCTTAAATTTTTTTCTAATACATACACATGTTCTTATGTAGTGTAAAAAGTTTGAGCAAATTCCTGAAACTGGTTTTGTAATGAATTTTTAAAGTTGCTCAAAAATTGGGTCAAAGTCCCTGTACTGTAGTACTGCAGCATCTTCAGCCAGATTTTATCAAAAATGACAAAGTAAAAATTTTTGATTTTGTAATTTTGCTGATATGTATACATGTTACTATGTTGTATAGAAAGTTTGAGTGGATTTTAATAACATTTAACTTTAAAAAAATTTTTAAAGGTGCTCAAAAAATGTACCAAAGTTCCTATACATAGTACAAGGTCTTTAGCAAAAAATTTTAAAAATGACTAGCTGAGATTTTTCATTTTTACAACTTTTTCTGATATTTATGAACTTGTTTTGTAAAAAGTTTGAGTGGATTCCGATGAAGATTAATTTTCTATGAATTGTTAAAGGGACATGTACTATTGCTCAGCTCATGAAGCATGCTGTTTAGTTCACTTATCATATTTTGTGGTAAACCCTGATGGCAAACAATTTCTTGTTTTTGGTACTTGTGACAGTATCGCTGCTTGTGTAGATCTAATGGTACTTTTTAAATTTTAGTTCTTGCTTGATTGTCTGGTACATATGACCCCTGGGTCTTCTTAAGAGTTATGTATTAGCACAATAACAGTGAATATAATTATTTCTAATAGTATGCAATGGTAAGCTTTAATACATAAAAAGTTTTTTGTATTTTTAATGTTTTGCAATTTTCTGACGGAATGATGGTAAAGGAAACTATTTTCAGACTACTGTCTCACCATTTTATTGTACAAAATTTTTATACTAGTTGTCTATCATTTCAGCAAAGGAAACAACTTATTTTGATTCTAAAGGATTGGCAGCTTTTGATCAAAAAAGGCACTACTTTAGTTTGCTAGTAGCCTAGTACAATGTATATAAGCCTAATTGAACTTAATAATTCATACATTATTATTATAGAGACAGACAAAAATTGTCAGTTATGACTCAACCTAGAAATATAAAGACTTTCTTTTATAACGGCAGTCACAAGAAACAGGACTTCAGTTCAATTATTTTATTATTATTATTTCAACATCAACAAAAAATGTTATAAAGAAATAAAATAAAACCAAAGGAAAATATTGAAAATTTAAGCAGACTGTGATTTCAAGATATGTTATAAAAAGTTAAATTTGTAAACTCAGCAAAAAATTGTTTGATGTAATATTATTATTATTAATTACAAGTAGTTCTAGCATAAACAGAATCCTACAAAGTATCACACCATTACTGTTAACTATGTCATTATCCACATACCAGCTAATAGAATCAAAGCAAGAGTAATTATAGATGCTTGCAAACTTTTAGCTGAAGATGGTAGGCATTTAGGCAATGAATTGCTCGCCTCATTATACGTTCCCTTTGCTGTTAGTATACTAGTTGCTGCATCCATTCCACTGCAGTAGGCACCATGGATTGCACCACCATGTTCAATACTGTTAGCTTCACCACTAAAGTACAGCCTTCCTTCTGGCATTGCAAGATTCCGTTTATCATTAATTGTTAGAGTAGTAGGATTATTAGAATACATACCAAGGAAAAACTCATCAGTATTCCAGGCATAATATTCAATATCATCATTAGTAATTTCAGGAATGTTATCATTGTTATACCATTCACGTAATACAGCAACAACCTCTTGCCTCACCTCATCCTTGCTAAGGCGTGATATCCTCAATGCTTCATCACCAGTGACACTCATGAGTATAATAGGAGGTGACCCAGGAAGTGATGCTCCAATTGGTTGTAGAACAGGATAATACCCACGCTTTGTTGAATTAGTATGAAAAGTGTAGTGATAATTGGTATCCCAAAAAACACTTGGGAATCTAACAAATATTTTCAAATACAGGCCCATTCTTGAATTAGTAATAGCTCTCATTTTTGCACTGCTAAGGCTACCATTGAATTTATTGTTTGCAATCCAATTCTGCAGTACACCAATAGAAAATGTAACGATGCCGTAATCTCCACACATTCTGCCTTGCCCCATAACCTCAGCACATACACACTCATCATTCCAGTCAATACTAGTCACAACAGTGTTTGTTAATATTTTATTCTGATGATCAAAATTAGCTATGCACTGTAGCACTGAAGCAAACCCTCGTTGATCTGTCACTATGA
>NW_003547908.1:0-1112 GCF_000090795.2 Amphimedon queenslandica | reverse complement strand
TCAGTGACAGTCATGAGTACAATAGGAGGTGACCCAGGGAGTGATGCTCCAATTGGTTGTAGAACTGGATAATACCCACGCTTTGTTGAATTAGTAGCATAAGTGTAGCTAGCACTGGTATTCCAGAAAACACTGGGAAATTTAACAAATATTTTCAAATATAGGCCCATTCTTGATTTATTAATAGCATTCTTTTTTTCAGTACTAAGTGACAAATTACCTCTGAATTTATTGTCTTTAATCCATTTTTGTAGTACACCAATAGAAAATGTAACTATACCGTAATCTCCACACATTCTGCCTTGCCCCATAACCTCAGCACATACACACTCATCATACAGCTCGATACTAGTCACATTAGCATTTGTTAATACTTTATCCTGATGATGACTAAAATTTGCTATCATGCATCGTAGCACTGAAGCAAAACCTCGTTGATCTGTTACTATAAAGCATTTTTCACCAAAAGTTACATTATCATTTTCAGCAGTTAAAGACACAACGGATTCATTTGGAGTTGCAGTATATGTGAAATCAAACTCGCTCCATTCAACCAATTGCTTCAAGGGGGAATCTGGATACCAATCTTTCATATTCAGTCCTTGCCTGACAGTGTTAGTTCCGGCAGTTTTTAGTGCTTCCTTGTACTTTGCAATATAGTCATTCTCTATTTCACTGGTATTAACAGCTTGATATCGTTGTGTTTCATTATCAAAATCCATAAAAATTGAACTTTCCGTAAAACCCCCACGCAATTTATCAACACTGCAAAGGTGATCACCACGAGCCAGTCTCCATATTGGATTGTCGTTATGGCTTCTGCTCTCAGTATTAGCTGGTGCTTCGTGGATCCAGTTTGCACCCACCTCGATCTGAACCCCTTTAAAAGTAATATTTCTTATTCTGCCCCCAATTTTATCATGCGCCTCTAGCACTTTAAAACTGGTTAAGTTATGATCGTAGAGGACCCTAGCTGCTGTCACTCCAGCCGTACCAGCACCAAAAATAAGAACATTAACATCTGTTTTATATGGGCATTTTGAAAAAGACTCTTTGAGAACAAAAGAAATTAGAAAGAGAAGGAAAAGAAAACGACGTTCCATGCTATGTCC
>NW_003547907.1:7095-12678 GCF_000090795.2 Amphimedon queenslandica | reverse complement strand
TGTGGCACTTCTAATGGAGGCTGCAATCAGACATGTGTCAATGAAATAGGAAGTTTTCATTGTTTGTGTGATCCTGGATACACTCTTGATAGCAATGGCTTTGGTTGTACAGGTAATGAGAAGTTGGTAATTGTTATAATACATGATCTTTACAATTAGATATTAATGAGTGTCACACTGCAACTCATGGTTGTAATCAACTGTGTAATAATACGATTGGATCTTATAACTGTTATTGTCGCACTGGTTACAGACTAAACTCTACTAATGAGAGAATATGCTATGGTAATAATCATGAAAATGCAAAGTTACCTATTTTATTGCAGATATCAATGAATGTGCTGAGGAGAGTGATGGTTGTGCTCACCTGTGTACTAATACAATCAGTAGTTATTATTGTTCATGTTATAGTAATGGATATGCTCTTCAAAGTGATGAGCATGATTGTCAAGGTAAACTTAATTTTACCAAAATTTCGTGCCAATTTTTTATTCCAGATATCAATGAATGTTTAAACAACAATGGAGGTTGTGATCAAACCTGTACTAACAATAATGGCAGCTACTCCTGCTCATGTAACATTGGTTATGTTTTAGCACCTGATGAGCGCAGTTGCTATGGTAAGTTGTATCATAAGTAATAATTTATTCGTCTGGTTCACAGATATTAATGAGTGCAGTACTGGCAATAATAGTTGTGAGCAGGTTTGTGTCAACAATATTGGTAGCTATACCTGTGATTGTAATCCTGGGTTTCAACTAGACAACAATAGTTACAACTGCTCAGGTATTAACTTAAAATTACTGATTATGCTATTCTTTCAATTTAATATAGATATTAATGAGTGTGATGCTAATAATGGGAATTGTGAACATTTCTGTGTCAATGAAATAGGTTCATTCCACTGCTATTGTGAATCTGGTTACCTCTTAGCAACAAATGGTCTTGATTGTAATGGTTAGTTAATGTCATGTCTTGAATTCCTTTTGATCATTTTATTATCAACAGATATTGATGAATGTTTTAACAATCTTGACAATTGTGAACATAACTGCACAAATACAAATGGTTCCTTTTACTGTACTTGTATTGAAGGCTACAGACTCAACTACAATAATTACTCTTGCGATGGTAAATAATGATAATTTGTGTATTTAATTTATTGTTATAATTTTATTCAGTTATGGAGTAATAGTACTACTGTATAGCCACTTAATTTTGAGGGTACAATTTTTGTTGTTTTCGCAGATTTTCTGTATCCCTGAAAGTTAATTCCATAAAATTATCCGTATTACCCATAAACACGTGTGCTTTAAAATAAGAACTGCAAAAGTTAATTCATGAAAAAAGACTTGTTGCCTGATTTGCAAAAGTTTATTGCCTCGAAACTTTGTGGCTATACAGTATGTAATATTTTGTGGATAATATTAATTTGCACTTGATAAAAATTAGGATTTATTGTAAGATTATGCATGTCATAATTTGGCGAAATACAATTTGAATAAATCAAATTCATTTAAAATAGAATTTTTATAAAATTTTCAAATTGCATCAAAATCAAGCCAATAACCATGTACAGGGTTATTGGCCTAATTTTGTTAGAAATGAAAAGTTGAGAATTCTTCACTTGTATAATTTTATCTGATACATTTTCATGTACTTATGTTGTATAAAAAGTTTGAGCTAATTCTGGTCAATTTTGGATTTTTTACAAATTTTTAAAGTTTCTCAAAAATCAGGCTAAAGTCCCTGTACTATAGTACAGGGATTTTTGGCAAATTTCATCGAAAATGAAAAGAAAAGAATTCTTTACTTTCTATATTTTATCTGATACATATACATGATTTTATGCTGTGTAGCAAGTTTGAACTAATTTGGATCAAGTTTAGATTTAAAAAAAATTTTTAAAGTTGCTCAAAAATCAGGCCAAAGTCCCTGTCTGGGCAAATTTTGTCAACAAGAAACCCCTTCATTTTTATTGTAATTGGGCGAAGCCCACTAGTTCAAGTAGAGTATGTTTGTCTGTCTGTCTGTCTGTACACGTACGTCACCCCTATTTATCCGTATGAAAAATTTTCCTATTTTAATAACCTAATCTTAATCTTCTTTGAAAACGGGCGTGGTCACAGTGAAATAAAATGGCGCCAGCTATCAATTCTTCATTGTTCTTCATATTCTTGACCTTATAAGTTACAAGTCACTCACTTGAGTCAGCAAGAATGCAAGAGAAGTCTCTACTGTGAGCTTATAAAGCCTCCACAACTACTGACATAACCTATGACTGCAGTTACTGTCTCTGGCTTCCAACACAACTTTTTTGCTGCAGAATGTGATAAACTGATAAAGAAAATTTGTATTTCCAAGCATGATAACTTCATTACAAACTTACAAACTACTGTATTTATTCATGTACATGTACAATAATGTAGCTCTATACCATATAACCTTTAAAATATAGCGTGGCTAGGGGGCTGAGCCCCTTAATGTTTTACATTCGTCTAGTTATTTCTAATACATACATTGTATACATAATTTTATGCTGTTTTAAAATATTGAGCTTGTTCCAATCAAAATTGGTTTTTTTAATGAATTTTAAAGTTGCTCAAAAATTGGGCCAATTAAATTTAGTCCTTGTACTTTCGGCCAAATTTCATCAAAAAAGAAAAGTTGAAAATCCTTCATAGTAAAAATTTTATCTGATACATTAATGCATTTACATTTTGCTGTGTTAAACATACAAACTGATTCTGATCAAGTTTATATTTTTTTACAAATTTTGCTCAAAATTGGGCTAAAGTCCCTGTACTACTGTACAGGGATTTTGGGCAAATTTTCTCAAAAATTGAAGGAATAGCATTCTTCATTTTTATAATTTTTATTTGACACTCAATACATGTTCATATGTTTTGTAGCTGATTCCAATCAAGATTAGATTTTTATGAATTTTTTGTATTTTTATGTAGACATTGATGAGTGTGATGAAGGCAGTTCAGGTTGTGAACACAATTGCAGTAATAGTGTAGGCAGTTATAGTTGTAGCTGTTTGACTGGCTACTATCTTGAATCTGATCTTCACTCATGTCATGGTAATATGTCTCACATTGTTCTCCTTTTCAATTTCTGCTTCTTTTTATTCTCTGCTCTAGATGTTAATGAATGTGAAACTCTTAATGGAGGGTGTGAACACATTTGTAATAATGTCATTGGTAGCTATTATTGTACTTGCCGTGATGGATATGATTTGGATGGAAACTCACATGGATGCACTGGTATTTATGTAATACCATACTATTTATTATTATTACTAATAATGTGTATGCTTCTATATTTACCACAGGTCAAAAATGTAATGAAACCCTCTATGCTCCTCTCAATGGCTCCATGTCATGCACTGGTAAACCAGATCAGGTTACTGATGAGACATGTAGTTTCTGGTGTGACTATGGTTTTACATTTTACGGGTCCTCCTTAAGAACATGTCTCTCTAATCACAGCTGGACTGGAGTTATGCCATACTGTGTTATCAAGCATTGTCCAACTCTAGTGCGTCCTACTAATGCTTACATACATGTATCCACATGTGCAAAGCCCTGTGGTACAGCTTACACTACTGAATGTGAAATAAAGTGTGTTGATGGCTATTACATGAATGAAGACTCACCATTCTTTCAAACTTGTTCAGTCAATAATATAACAAATGAGGTTTATTGGAGTGACCCACCTACCTGTGAAAGTAAGTGATCAATTAATTTGTATTTACTTGTAACTTTAAAAATTTAGTAATACCTCCTTGTGATTCAAACCCTTGCCTTCATAATGGTCAATGCCATAGCACCAGTCTTACATCATTTGAGTGTGATTGTTCATCTAATAATTATAGAGGGACAGTATGTGAAACTGTAGTACTCAGCACTCCAGCTATACCAATTCTAATAAAGAACCAGCATTCTCGTCTTCTTAATATAACTGCATACCCTGAAACTCACTTGAGAGTTACTGTATTATCCAGTAGTAATAACTTGCAAGTAATACCCTCTACTCACAATCTCACCAATTCCCATCCTCAGTCCAATTTTAAACTTGTTGCAGACAAGGAAGGAGTATATACTATCAGTTATAGTTTATCAGGTACAGATTCTCAAGATTTTATTGCTCCACTGCCAGTTAGAGTGGTAGTTGTGAATGGGATTGCTGATATCATAGGAGCAAGATATGAAGAGTCAATACCTGATATGTTAAGCCCAAGTTGTTGTAATATGAATGCTGACTTATCATATGAATGTCCTGATTTAACTGATACAATTGTATTCAATTCGTCTAATATATGGAGAAGTACTAGTAATGGAGATCTTGTGACTGATGGGGTTGTATTTGCTTTTACTCAAGGACTATATCTACCAGTTTCAATAGCAGGAACTCAATTATCTCCCACTACTTATAATACTCTACCACAAAATGAATATTCTTATCCTCGGTTTGAAAATATTGCTGATAATTCTGATTGTTTATCGTATAACTTCACACCAACCGATTTTTCCAGTTTACTAGCCAGGCAGTTGTTGGAAGCTTCATATTTTAACTTCATTGATGAGATACTACCTTCATGGCTGACATTAACAACAAGAGCTCAATCTCTAACAGAGAGTTCTGCCTTTACATTTGAACATTACTCTACTTTTATTGTACCTGGAGAGAATGTTAATAGGATTGAGAGTTGTCAAGACTTAGATCTTATTCAAAATACAATATACTCAGTCATCTCCTTAAAGAGCATGATTGTTGCTGAATTGGTACAAGATTTGTATCATTACACACCAAACGAAAAGGAAACTGTGTGCATTGCAGTTGACATGTGTAGTGGTGAAGACCCACCAGTATACATTACTCTTCCTCCTAGCAGTCAGGAATTTATGAAAAGTATCAGTCAAATTCAGGTAAAAAAAATAGTGAAATTTGTGACTATTAATTGCTTTATTTACAGGTGCTTGTTAATGATGGATGGGAGATGTCATATAAAGAGAGCATGCTCTCTAGAGGCAATATTGGGATTAACGACACAGAAATACCTAGTGGTTATTGGAATGGTGTTAAATTTGTTAATTCTGTTTCACTTGTACCACAATTTGATATCAGATTAAAACTTACTGCTTCGAGAAAGTTCCTAGACTCTGATGTATTATGGACAATTTTAAATGTCACTGGCTATGTTTATTATCAACCACAGACTTTACCAAATGAAGTAATAAGTGTAATAAATAATGTTTAATCAATTTCTGTTGTTTATAGGCCGAAGGAATGATCAATGGCTCAATATATCTCTCCCTTAATATGAGTTTTAATGGTGTACCAGGTAAAATGATCCTAACAACAGAATCCAATCCAGCTCTATTTTCAATCATGAGTAAGCCAAAAAGCTATATTACTCTAGTTTTAGTTCTATCTCTGTTTACATAGATATAGAAAATAGCAATAACATAATGATGAAGCTTGATTATTCAACTGGTGACAACGATCAGTTTTTTTCAAAGATTTTTCATTGCATGGATAGGGCCTGCCCAGTTGATGTTTTTATTCAGTTGACTC
>NW_003547907.1:0-3657 GCF_000090795.2 Amphimedon queenslandica | reverse complement strand
ATAACACTCAAGAACATGCATGCAACATAAAAGATGTATTAGATCAAAAAATTGAGAATTCTTTTTGAGTCATTTTTCGTAATAGTACATGGTCATGCCAAATCCTGGGGCAATTGCTAAGCAACTTAAAAAATTTTTTTTGAATCCAATTTTGATTGGAATGAGTTAAAAATTTCTACAGAACACATGTTTATCAGAAAAAATATAAAGCGGTAAATTGTAAATTATGTCGGAGTGATTTTTGATCAAATTTGGCTGATGACCTGATTTTTGAGCAACTTTAAAATTTTTTAAATATCTAATTTTGATCGGAACAGGCTAAAATTTTCTACACAACATACCGTATTTCCTCGTGGAAACGCCTAGGCGTTTATTTCTTATAGAGACCCATTTGCCAGGCGTTTAAATGAAGTAGGCGTTTATACGAGGTGGGCGTTTATAGCCAAAAAATAATCCTTACCACCATGTTTCAATAGACACAATGCGTAGTTTAAAACTGACATCAAACTTCTGAGTTTCCTTAGCCTTCTCAGCTGCAGCTGCCATTGTAGAATGTAAACTACGTAAGGTACACGTACCACGTGGATGGGGTAGGTGGGTGTGGTATAGGCTTTTAATCAAGAATGGGCGTCTAAACAAGCATGGGCGTTTATTGTCAAAGTTATATGCTGTCTCTAGGCGTTTATACAGGCATGGGCGTTTATAGGGAGTAGGCGTTTCCACGAGGAAATACGGTAAGTACATGTATACATATCCAAAATTTATTAAAATGGTAAATTCTCTCTTAGTAATTTTTGGTTGATGACCCTGTACTATAATAGGGTCTTTGGCTGAATTTTGGAGCAAGGTTAAAAATTTGTAAAAAAATTCAATTTTGATTAGAATGAGTTAAAATTTTCTACACAACATAAGTACATGTATCCGCATTAAAAAATTATAAAATGGTCTTAGTGACATTTGATTGAATTTGGTCAATGACCCTGTACTATAGTACAGCGTTTTTGACTCAATTTTGGAGCAACTTTAAAAATTATTTAAAAATTCAATTTTAATCAGAATGTCTGAGCTAAAATTTTATACACAACATAAGTACATGGATACACATCAGATAAAATTATAAATTCTCTTCTAGTGATTTTAATGGAATTTGTTGTACTATTAGTAACGCAGTAGTGTTACTAAGTAGGATTCACCCCCCAAAAAAATGGCTGCCATAACTTTTGCAGTCTTTAGTACAGGGTTTTTGACCCAATTTTGGAGCAACTTAAAAAATTTGTAAAAAAATCCAATTTTAATTAGAATGAGCTAAAATTTTCTACACAACATAAGTACATGTATACGCATCAGAAAAAATTATAAAATTGGTAAATTCTCTTCTAGTAATTTTTGATGAAATTTGGCCGATGACACTGTACTATAGTACAGGGTTTTTGACCCAATTTTGGAGCAACTTAAAAAATTTGTAAAAAAATCCAATTTTGATTAGAATGAGCTAAAATTTTCTACACAACATAAGTACATGTATACGCATCAGAAAAAATTATAAAATTGGTAAATTCTCTTCTAGTGATTTTTGATGAAATTTGGCTGATGACACTGTACTATATATGGGGTTTTTGACCCTATTTTAGAGCAACTTAAAAAATTTGCAAAGAATCCAATTTTAATTAAAATGAGCTAAATTTTTTTACATATATAATATGTTTCAGAAAAAATTATAAAATGGTAATGTTTTCCTAGTGAATTTTTTATGGAATTTAGCTAATGACCCAATTACCTTTACAAATTTGTTGTAATGATGTAAATTTGATCTAAGGATCCTAATAGTAAACACAATTGTAATTACAATTACTAAATTCTGTTAGTGCAATAATTTTTAAATAGAGTTGTGTCCTCCTGGTAACTATTCTTTGACTGGACTTGTTCCCTGCTTGCCTTGTCCTCCTTTCACTTACACACTAAGCAAAGGCTCAGTGTTTTGTACTATGTGTGATGAGAATGATGCTGCCAACATTACAAATTGCATTTCAGAAATAAGCTCAATGCCTTCATCACCAACGATGTCTTCCTTTTTATTGGTGCCTTCAAAAAGTATGTGATGCTATTAAATAATTATACAAATTATTATTTATAAATACAGGCTACCTTCCTGAAGAGCCAGAAATAGTAAGGAAACTTTTACAGTTTGACTGTACTGTAAAAATCAATTTTATTTATATAGGATGATTCAGATAATGATGTTGCTGTAATAATATTTATAGTTAGTTTTGTAGCAGTTGGACTATGTAAGTGCTATACCAGTTACTAAAGTATCTATTAGCTTTATTGTAGCTATAATTCTGTTTATTGGAATTGTTTCAACTATCATAATTTATCGAAAAAAGAAGAAACCTTCAAAACATACAGTGACAAACACAACACCTTTGGGCATTAACCCATCAGCTATAGTGATTAGTAACCCACTGTTTGTTCCTAAGTCTCGTAGGGAAAATGAAAGGTTAATGAGATAGAATATATACTGCTATTATATATTATGATATTGTAGGCTTCCTAATCGTAATGTTGTTATGAATCCAATATTTGAAGAGCAAGACTCTGAGAGTGTCAGTGAAGTTGAGGCCGAGAGTGATAGTATCAGTTATGCAGATGTGATAGATCAGAACTTTATCAGCAAATCAGAAGATTTTGAGCCTTTGTATGACAGGGCTAAATCAGAACAGAATTTCCAGCCACATGATCATCACACTGCATCAGACAATGACAGCTTTCATTTGGATGACTTCACTCTTTACTGAACTGCTAAATTAGCTACAAGATCACTTATTTTATAATTTTACTGAAATTAAGTTTGCTCAACTTGCTGAGTCTGTGAAGTATTTTATGATTGTTCATTGTTTGTACATTTTTGCGTAAGAAATATTTTGTAAAATAAATATCAAATTTATAAAGTATGGGTACAAATCAAAGGAAACTTATTCAGTTATAATACTGGAAAATGATTATACAATGGAATGATAAGCCCTTAAAAAAGAATTAGCAAGAAATTTTATCATCTTGATCTCTACGATGCATACTAAGTGCTTTGATAGTTCTATTTTTCATTGTGAATATATCATTTTCTTCATTTAATAAAAATTAGTCAAAATACCTATAAAAACAGCAATATTTAATCATGCAAGGACAATGATAAAATACTACTAGAACAAAAAAATTTAAAAAATTATTTAGTGTAGGGTTGAGCCTCTGTTGGATTTGAACCTATGAAATGACTTCAAACAAGCCCCTGTAGGGTTGCTGCTTTGAAAGTATAAAATGAATTCAAACAAGCCCCTGTAGGGTTGTATTACCATTGAAACACCAACATGTCAACCCTACACTGCAGGTATAAAATGGGTTTGTAGCACTGATGAGTATTGCTATCAATGTTAGTATGACAATCAAATGACTGAATGAACATTATGGTAAGTTGACTTTAATTAAGTTTAAAGGTATGATATCATTGGACAATTACACGTTTACACCTGCAGTGTAGGGTTGACATGTTGGTGTTTCAATGGTGATACAACCCTACAGGGGCTTGTTTGAATTCATTTTATACTTTCAAAGCAGCAACCCTACAGGGGCTTGTTTGAAGTCATTTCATAGGTTCAAATCCAA
>NW_003547906.1:3712-12686 GCF_000090795.2 Amphimedon queenslandica | reverse complement strand
GTTGTTTTTAACCAATAATTAATGACAGTTTATTAAAAGAACAATTTTATAATATTGATTTATGTGTTGTTATCTCTATGTTCTTCTCATCCCTCAGTCTTTCTTCTTTTTATGTCTGTTTGTCTATGTGAACAATTGTGTGTGTCTTTTTCTCTTGCATTCTCTTCCTTCCCTGGCTGACATAGTGTTCTATGTTAGACCATCAGTGTTTCTACTGTACTTTCACTCCTCTTCTCTGTCTGTCTATTCCATGTTGCACTGTAAAGTTAAATAATAAATAAATAAATAAATATCTCCATGATGATGGAGGAGCAGGGAAAGACAGATGCAAGGAAAATAGATGCAGAGTGATGACAGGCTTAGGGAAGACCCACTCCTCCAAGTCTGATAGGAATAGCAGCTTTGGAATGGGACCAGTCAGGAAGAGCCCCTCCCACTATATTCAAAAGACAGTTAAACAGAACAGAAACAAACTCACTTAAACAGGTAGAAGAATATCTGGAGGAGTGGTTCCAAGAATACAAAGGAGCTTGGGAAGACTTATGCAGGAGCGCAGCTGAGAGTACTCCAATTGAGAATATTCCATAAGAGAGAGGAGACTGATAGAATTTATCTTCTCAATTTGATCCTGAAATACAGAACGACAAAAATTAGGAGGACCTATAGGGGCCCCAAGCAAGATAAAGCCCTCAGAGGAAGAAGTGATGTCTGGAGAGAGAGGATGGCAAATCCCCAAAATCTGCTGGGATTGACAGGAAAGATTAGGAGCAATTGAGATGAAGACCTCTGGTTGGACCAAAATCATCAATGATGGACAAGGCAGACAAGAGGTCCTCAGTGGAGCCACAAAGGATACCATCATTAAGGTACCATTGATTCAACAGTAGGTGGGGACATCAGATTGGATTTTCTCTATAAGGGCATTGAGGAGCATGGAAAAAGCAAGTGGGTCTCCCTGCTGGACACCTGTACAGCTAAAAATAACAGTCACCAAACAGGAGACGAGGCTGTGAGCCATAGCAGCATTCGATCCGATAGAAAAGCAAAAGCATCCCAGATCGAATCTCTTGAAACATGATTAAGCAATCAATGGAGTAGAAAGCATTAGTAAAATCCAACTGAAGACAAAACATAGAGCTGTTTGGAATAATAATAATAATATTAATAATAACAATAACAATAACAGTAACAATAATAATAATAATAATAATAATAATAATAGTAAGACTTACAGGTATTACAATAATAGTGTTCTATTGTGTGTGTGTGTTTGATGTTGTATTGCACTTTCTGTCGGCCATAATAATAATAATAATAATAGTAATAATAATAATAATAAGAATAATAATAATAGTAAGACTTACAGGTATTACATAAAAATTATGCTCATGATCAGGCTTAATCCGCGAATCTGGCAGCATGCGTACGAGATATATCAATGATACAATATACGGAGAATCAAAAACTGTCAAACACGTAAGATATACCTTAAGCCTACTATTTTGAGCATCTACTAAATTTAGCTGTATTAACGAGAGAGATTTAAATTACTAAATTAAAGATGCCAAAATATTTATTATTCTTTATAATGGTTATTATTTATGGTTAATTTGGTTAAAAACACAACAATTAGTAACGTTACACATGAATTTTGTCGATTTTGCGAAAATTAGTAGACACAAATAGTAGTAGGCTTAAGGTATGCAATTATTTACTTGCATTACATTCTGTGGCAGCAGTTGGAATATCCATCACAATGCTTGCAAGTCGCTCGTTCTTCTCTCTCCACAGTTGCCTCAGATGAAATTCATAGTGACCATACTGTGATCCGGCTGTTCCTCATTGATGACTGAAAACTTTCAGTCTCAACAATTCACTGCATTTCAAAAACATCTAAGCATAATGATACATAATAATATGTGCATATTACTTACTTGTTCTATATTTTGCAAAAGGGGTACTTAGATAAATATCTGTTATGACTAAAGGATTAGTAAGAATGTCAGCATGATAAAATGCAAATTTTCGTTCCATCATTGATGTGACTACAACCATGTTTGGCTTAATTTTGCTGCATTCCATTTCGACATATTATGGCGTGTGAAAGATGTTTCATCCTCTCCTGGTAGCATAACTGAAGGTTTCATGACTGAATGTAATCCTGGAGTGTTTCACTTTTGAGACACAAGGCTTCTGGAATTTTCACTGCTTGGTGCTCTTTGCTTAGGTATACGGTGAAGTTCCTTGAAACGATTGATCAAAGACTGTTTCATAGAAGACTTTAAAACAAATATACTTTGTCCCAACTGAGAATTGACCGGAAGTAAAAGCAGCTGCATTGGAATTCGAAAAATGTAGCTACGTCACTAATGACGTTTTATAATGATGGTCATAGAGACATGGCCAATATTTAAGCTGTGTTGTTTCACTCTTAAAACAGCCTTGCTCTTCCTGATAAACAGTACAATAGCTGCTGCAGTCAACCAGTCTTCATAAAGGCCATCAATATCGGAAGATCTTGCTCTATTAGCTTTTTAAAAGAAGAATTATCAGTTTGGGCACTCGACCACATGTGCTTATGTAAACTATTACATCATAAAAAGTCATTGCAGTTAGCTTTGGTATGCCTTTGGGTTTATAGGGAGAACCTGGTTCTCAGGGTTCCCAAAGGCTGAGAGACCAAAAACCTGAGATCCTGTGATGGCATTGGGCGACTAAGAACCTGTGAAAGTTTCGTTCTTATCCCACACTCCTATAAAAAGTTATTCCAATTTTTCTTGTGTCAAACTCAGTTGGGATATAGTATACACATGTATAATGTAATGCAAAAATGACATATACAAAACATACAGTTATAGATCCATTTCGTGGCTTTAAAATGGATATTGCACAATAATCTGGGAAGCAATTCCAGTGTATTCCTTTCCTACTGGATACAATTTAGAACTAAACATTGCTCCAGCAACGGATGATAAAAAAGGTGCTTGCTGCTTTTGTTCCCCTTGACATATTGCCAGTAGTAAGTGTAACTTCAACATCAGGCCTGTAACTTTTGGAAAAGGAAACGGGTCTGGAAGTGGTTTTTCTTTCTTCCTTTTTCTCTTTACAATAGAAGGCAAAGCAGACTTAGGAGTACTGGTGTATGACTTCTGTATGCTCTCATTTTCACTACCAGAATCTAATTGCCTGAGATGTTTAGAAGGCAGTGGTCCTTAAACAGCATCGTCATCACTATCAACCAAATCAACCTATATAGTATTAATGGTAATAACAACGAAGTCGTTTAGAACTAACAGATGTTGACTTTGCATTGCAAGATTCATTATTGTGAGATTCTAAATGTTAGTGAAAAAATTAAAGTAGTTATACAGCTGGAAAATACTAACCTCCAAAACTAGTGATGAGTAAGCGGCATTTAGTGATGAATTAATTATACTTGAAGTCTAAAATTTTCAGTTATGATGCAATCAAAAACAAGCAAAACAAACATATTAAGAGGTGTGGCAACACCACCATAGGCTAGTCCATACATTAGCGATAAATTCTAATTCAAAATACTTTTGGGGATTGAGTTGGTGGAATTTTAAAACTACCTCAGTGCATGCGAAGGCAAACAATTAATCTATTATGGCAGTCTCAATTAATTAAAATGCTTTAATAATAAAAAATACTATTCATTAAATATTGCTTTATTAACTATTCTTAATATTAAAAGGTGTGGTTAAGTTTAGCTTAATTTGGTAACATTTCAAATAATTCCTTGCTTCTGTTTTGATATGGCTACAGTATACTCAGAAATTGAAATCACCCATCACTACAATCAAATATCCCTGGCAATGTGTAACATTAATTGCTACATGTATATATTTTTTGACACTTATAAAGTAATTTTATCTACCGTAGGTCGAGTTATATTCACGGCTGCTAATTTTCGCAATTTTTTCCCGCAGCTAGCAATTGCCATAGCAACTGGATTTTATTTTAATTGAAAATGGTGCGGTATTGAAGTACAGGACCAGGCTGCTGTGTCCTTGAGTTATTCTTCTTGCTGCTACTAATCCTTGGACTCTTTGAAGCTGCTTTGGCCAGTTCTTTTCGGAAATACTCTATTCACTCTGCCTTGCCATGTCTTGGGACTCTCCACCCATTCTAGTTAGTGTTTTATTAACTTGGGTGTGGTTTATAATCATGACCAACCGATCAGCAGTGATTTTGTTGCAAAGAACTTGAAGGTAGCGGTCCATCTATACAAGAAGATAACAGATGCAAAACTGGAGTCCGGATGGCTCTACTCAAACTGCTCAAGAATAGCTAATTAGCTGCTGAACACTAATTGTATGAACACGTGGTCAATTGTCATAGCAACAATCAATTTGTTTCCATGGTATTTAATTGAACTTCTTTATTAGTTTTTATCACCGCAAATATTACCAGCCGCGAATATAACCCAACCTATGGTATATGAGATGATACTAAAGAGGCACTGAGATAATTTATCTTGTGAGAAAAGCATTACATATACATGTATACAAACTGAATACAGTGCCACAGCCTTACTTCACATACTGATGATTGAGAACTCTGACCTGATGTGCTATCAATAAGTAATGGTGTTACAACAGCCTTCAACTTATCTTTATTACAAAGAGCCACTGGAGCTTCGAAGTCAATATATTCTCCCCAATCATTATCCAACTTTTGAAACGTAACTAAGAGGTTGACATTGCTGCCAAATCAGAATATGTTGTAAATTTCTTTCTCAGGTAGGACAGTTCATCTTTTCAAAACTAGGGATGTTAACTACCTTGTTTCTATTAAGGTAGGATACCTATGCACACTTCTTCTCAGCTGCAGCCATGTCACCACTTGACCAGGTGATGATTTTGTTACTGAAACCACACCTAAATCCTCACCCAGACGCCTGCTAGGTGTGGTTTTGGATTGCAATGGCTGCTGCAGTTGAGTCTGGAGTTGAAATCTTTAAATGTGAGCTTTGTAAGCGATTCTCAACAAAATCTGTTACTGGTGTTTTATGGCATATTGGTAAGTTTAGCATGAATGAAACAGTAACTATAAAAATTGTAAGGGTCCTGCAAGTCTCATGATAGAAATTTCTTTATAAAGTGTGGAATCAAAAATTGTACTTGATTTGATCATACATCAACTATGCTTCATTTCGAAAGGACTTGAAAAGAAAACATCCTGAAGTTGTACTGAGTGTTGAGCGAGAAGAGTCCGCTAAAAAACAGTTAGTCTATCATGGCACTTGTGATGACCAAATTGATATTCAGGAGTTATTTAGAGATGATGATGGTGGAGACATGATGTAGTAGCTGTCAGTCAAAAAGATCATGCTTATAGCTCTCGTCAAAGAGCTTTATTTCCACTCAAGTCAAAAGGAAATCTACAAGATGTCAGAACAAGCCTTTTTAGATGTTACGGCTGATTTTATGTCATGATAGATGACATTCTTGATGATGTGCATGCAGAGGTGGAAAATAAACTGGCTGCATATAACATCCTTGCAAGTCACATAGGCCTGTTTGAAGTTTTTAACAGTGACAGATTTAAGTATCCTTTTTGCAGTCTATTTTCTGAACATATCCGCTCAACGTTCTTTGTTGATCACATGCATTTAGTGGTATGTAAAATTCTGAAGCATTTTTGATGACAATCTCAAATTTAAAGGAACCTGATTTATATGTTCTGGTGTCAGATTTTACTAGATCTCAACATGGGCTTTGCACGAAGAATGATGAAATGTATTACAATCCATTAGTTTTGTCACTTCAACAATTTCTTTGTAATAAATCAATTCTGGATGATGTCTGTAATGATAAGAGTACATGTCATATATAGCCTATGGTAACAATACTACATTCTTAGTTTGCAGGATGAAGGCATTGAGTTAGTTATAAATGGGGCAGAAAAGCATTTTGTAGTACTTTGGTTCTTGTGTCATATGATAATTTAGCTAGCCAGTGAATTGGGGGATATAAATGTCTTGCCAGTGCTTTAGGAAACTGTCACTTTTGTATGGCCAGTGAAGAAGATATGAAATCTAAGGTATCCTACATGTTTGTATCAACAATTCCAAGTTGTGATTATTTGTGTCAACCCTTTTACGGTCAATAACGCATTAATGCGTCAGGAGGTGGGTCTTTGGAAGTATGAGTAATGCATTAATGCGTCGAGATGCATACTACTGCTTAAAACTATTTCTAAAATAGTCTGCAGCAGAAAGTAAAGGTATTGTAACAGGCTATATCAAACCTTCTCTTTCTTTACTTCCAAGTTATAAGCTGGTTGCTAGTTGTTTTGCTGTGTTACAGATAAAGAAATGATTGTTGTCATTTATGACTGCAAAAAAGGCCTGCTATCTCACGCACACTTGATGCAGAAGTATGCTCAACTGAGTTACTGCAAATGCCTATAATACTTAGTGGTCCTGGGATTGTTGTACTAATAGATGAATCTCAATTTAAACACAAACGAAAGGTATCATTGTCTTAAAGATACTGTTAAAATTTGTCCTTTTATGTAGAATCACACAGGTTGACCCCCAGCCAGTGATGGTTGGGTGGTTGGTTTGGTAAACACATCTCATACACCTGCTCTGGGATATATGCAAGATGTACAAAGTAGGGACACGCTACCCTTTTTCCTATTATCAATAATCATGCTGTTCCTGGAACAGTCATCCATTCCGATGAGTGGAGGGCTTACAGAAAAGTTGCTCAGAGCTGCCAAATATCTCATCTCATGCAACAGTTAATCATTCTATTGAGTTTGTTGCGCCAAATGGGGTGCATACACAAAATATTGATGCCAAAAAATATTATAATGGAATTTGTTGTAAATATTGTAACACACATGCACACGATTGAATTGATTTTCTATAGATTTTAAGGTTATTGTTGGCATGATTTAAATTTATTAAATTCAGTATATTTAAATACACTTTAACAGTAGTATGTTGACTGAGGTCTCACTAAGGTAATGATAGCCGGCCTTACTGAAGGTAGTGCTGAGGATAACGCAGATGTGGTCAGACCATGAAAAATTTTGAGTTACAGCACCTAGGTCAGGACTTGAACTGAGCTTTCAACATTGAGAGCAAATTATTATGATGTTTAGTAATAATGATATGATTATTTCAGGACCACACCCACTTAGGACATGCCGCCCACTCATTTCCGTGTACTTTCCGTGTCAATTGAGTCCGTATTTGAGGGGTGCCAGATACTCTAGTTGATCCCCAAAGAGCTTTTACAAGTAGCTATAACGTTTATAAAGCGCCTAGAAAAAGAAGGAACTGTTTTACCTTTCTTCCACTGTACAAACCAATGGAGAAGAGAAGTGGGAATGGTCTCAAAGCAACATTAAAAAGGGGCGCATTTTCTCCCTTATCTTGCTTGCTTTTTGGAGAACAAGCTTAAAACTTATACGATAACTGAAGTAGAACCTACAGAAGACATTTATGAAGCCAAGATGGTGTGTTTCTATGTTTTCAAGCCTTTCTTTGGCATTTTAGTTAGTGGGCATGGTCTTGAGGCTGTACTGTTAGGCTCTTCTTTAGCCTTGTTTCTTGACTTCTGAAGAATGGAAAGCTACAAATTATTTGCAAGATGTGTACAGACATGGTCTAGTATGTATTACCACAATTACAAATTATTTTTCTTTATTTATGCTTAGAACAGGAGTTATAAAATACTTTTATGCCTTTGGACAAAAATTTAACATGTACTATATAAAGCGGTGTTAGAACAGGCACTTCAAGTGTCCCTTTGTCCCATTTCAAAATAAACTTATCATGTACTCCAGTACTGTTCTGATAATAGCAACTACACTTGCAGCTATGTCATTAAATGAAACATCTGACTACGGGATGATTTTGCTATTTTTAACCCAGACCGTGACAGGGTTAATTGCAGTTCACAGATGACAAATTTGAACTAAAAACTCGACAAACACATGCAAGTCATGTACAAGATTAAAATGGTGCTATTAGTACCCACATCTCAATAACTTATGGTGTAGTATTTGAATCAGTATAAATACTTAAAGATATTTTCATGTCACAGAAGGACTGGTGAATTGTGATGGATGTCATGCATGACATCTTAGAGGGTATCCTACCATATGAAGTAAAGGAGCTACTTTAGTATTTGGTTTCTGAAAAGGTAAGCACTCTTGGTTATTATATTAACTGTAAAATTTTGATGTTCCGATATGGTTATTCTGATGTGGTGAACAAACGTTCACATATCTCAAGAGCATCTGACATCTTCAGATCACAAGTTACGACAAAATGGTAAAATATTGGTCATATACAGATGTATTTCACCTTATTTTAACGACTGAAATGTGGTGTTTAGGGAGGCTGCTACCTTTAATGATTTGAAAAGATCTGCCACAAGGAGATAAAAGTTGGAGTTGTTTTTTGTTGTTATTAACCATAATTCATTATGTCTTTGCTCCTGTTACATCTGTTGATTACATGAAGGAGCTCACTGACACTCACCATCAACTCTTCAAAGTATACCCCTCGTCACCAATTATTCCTAAATTACATTATGTTATTCATATTCCAGAGTGGACGAGTGCACTATAGCACATGCCATCGCCACAATCAAATGTGCATTACTGGAAGTAAAAAGGGCTTTGAATGCCCCCCACAAGTCCCCAAGCCCCTCCAAAAAATAGTGTTAGATGATTACCACTTGTCTTGCTGAAATTGAACTTGCCCTTAAGAGTGAAATTTTTTGACCAAGGTATTGTGGGTGCACTTCCTTAATCTGAGGCTCCACCTATTTCCATTATAGTCAGTTTATGTACGTGTCCACTACGCACTTGTTTACCATGAATACAATTTACATGTATATTATTGACTGTTAAAAAGTCTATTGCATGTATGTGTTGTACTTGCCATACTCTAGAGTAGGTTAATATGAAGCAATTGGCTTGAATTTAT
>NW_003547906.1:1759-2931 GCF_000090795.2 Amphimedon queenslandica | reverse complement strand
AAATGTTAGTTTTATTGAGTTAACAAAGTAAAAATCAATTAAATTACCAATTTTCCATCATTGTTAATGTCTGGCACTATGGCTAGCCTGGCCACACTGAAAGTTAGATTGGCCTGGCTGGCGAGACTAACTGCAAGTGGCATCCATTTTTCATTTCTTTGAGCATGCTCAATTATGTTATTAACTTATTATGGATCGACCACACCTAGCCATGAAGCGTGAGTTCTTTTTCCGTGCATGGTGTATTAGGCGCACGTGATCCACACGCAATACGCACTGTTCGATTGAACGCAAGTGAAATCCACTTTACTGTTGATTGCACTTCCGTTCAAAAGGAGCGACAGTTTATTTATCTTTCAGTGAATGTATTTATTAGGATCACTTGATCGCCACTCACATGCACTGTTCAAACAGAACTGCAATCAACAGTAGAAGACTAAGTTCCCGTAGTTTATTTAATAGGTGCCAATCAGGGCCATGATTTGAATTCTTGTATATCAATTTTTATTATAATTTTATGAAGAAAGTGCATGACAATAGATAAAGCATACATCATTACTATACAGCAGTATTGAGTGAAGTTAGGGCAGATTAATTAATCAATAATATCCACGTAAATTATACGACAGTCTAAAATTGATTTCACCAGTGCATGACCAATCTACTTTCAGATATTTAATGGGAATAAGGCTTATAGAGGTTCTCTTTCCCTCTATTAATTCCTAAAAGTCTTTATTTATTTACCTTTTTTGCTGTTAGAAATGATTTGCTTGGCTGATGAAAGGAACATAATAGCTAATGATAAATCTTTTGGGTGCCAAATGTATTATTAGTATTACTATTATTATTATTATTATTATTATTATTCCCTTTTGATCTTAATGCATCAAATCAAATGTGGAACTATAAATGATAGTAAAGAAATTATACAATTTTTGTACAATTCTGCTTAAAATTTGTGAGGACTTCAAATTTGTGTAATCAATTTTTTTATATCTAGGATTTAGTTTTCCTACAATTTAACTGCTGGATAAAGATATGAATTTGATCTGAACTGCATTGACAAGTTTTTTTAATTTTCCAAAAATGTAGCATTCACAATAATCACTGAGTCATTTGTAGCTATTATAATTTTGTCTTGTTTTACCTTACTTTGATTATACAAATAAGTA
>NW_003547906.1:0-1466 GCF_000090795.2 Amphimedon queenslandica | reverse complement strand
TAAGTACACATACAAATTTAATTTTTATTGTAATGCAAATATTCTTCAAAAGATACATGGAAAAAAAGGTGTTTAAAGATAAATTATATATAGATTTATTAGCACCATATAAGAAAATGGAATAAAAGAAGTAAAATGTTACGATATATTTAATATAGACATCAAATAAGGAAATCATGTATTACTTAAAATGACGCTAGCAAAATATTTAAAAAAAAATTGTTTTATTATTATTAGCACAAATGAATATTTAATTTCTTATTCATTGTAATGAATATTAATTTGGTCCTGTGGTTTAGTCATTTTTGAGTTAAATAAAATCAATTCCAATACTGACAGTCTGACATGCCTATGATAACTTCAAACTTGGAATTGAGAAGGATACTTAATAGAAGGTTGGTTAGATTGATGATTATTCTAACCATGCTATTTCTGCTGTGGTTTAAGAGACACAGCATATGCATGTGCATATGTTGTATGCAACTAAAATGTCCTCCACCATCTCCTCCTCCTTCCCCTTCTCATGCAACTGCTGTGAGAGCACCACCAGTATCTGCCTGATGGTTGAGAATCTCAACCATCAGGCAGATACTGGTAGTGCTCACTTGAGAACTTGTCGTTTAACAAATCATATTTATTGATCAACTGAAAAGTGAGTTGCATTGAATATCAATTTGTGACCATAATTGACAAAAGGGCCCTTATGGCGGATTTTAAAATTGATCGTTATATTGGAAAATATCAACCTGTGAGTGCTTTGTTAGACAATCATTGTTTCTAAAAGTTTCATGGTAACTTTTTGCATCCTGTGGAGTAATTTTATGATAAATGGGGCTCAGGAAGTTGGATTTCATAGGCTAGAAAGACAAATTTCACTACCCGCCATAAGGTACCTTTTGTCAACTATGGTCACATTTGTTTATTTGTATGTTTCGTGTTTAGATATAAAAATCCTTAAAAATAAATGTATATACATAATCTATAACCATGACTGATCATTTATATATATTATTCAAAATTTATGTAAAATATCATTGAAATAAAATCCTGTATTGGTTGTAATCATTTAACTTTACCTAAAAAAATAAAATATATTTTTAACTACATTACTGCAAGTAGATATACATACATGCATGTTTTCTTATTCAAACTTACATATGTGAGACATAGGTTATCCAAATTCTTAATGAGACTTGCGACCTCGTCCAGTTTTCCATCATGTCATCCAAAAAATGGCACTACTCTCTATTAACTTCTTTCAAACATTTGGAACTTCTTTGTCATCTTGTCATCAATGTGTGCTCCTTCTACTTTTACTTTCTTACAGTCTTACTACCACTCAGTGATGGATCTAAGGGGGATCGCTGTCTTTATGACTAGTGAAAAGTTCATGTGTATGAGTGGAATGTATTATTATTACTATTATTATGACAACAACAACAATATACTGGCCCTAATTGTAATAA
>NW_003547905.1:2123-12692 GCF_000090795.2 Amphimedon queenslandica | reverse complement strand
CAAATGACCGAGACCAAATGACTATCAGAACTAGTCAATGGAAATATTAGTGACTCTTAATATTAGCAATGATGTTTGTAATACCTGCGTGATTCAGAATTATAAACATTGTATTTATCCAACAACATCAAGCCATGATGCTTGGAAATTTATTTTTTTTACTTCAAAAGACAAACTTGATAAAAATATCATGTTTAAAACACTGACTGGATTATTATGATGATGCTGAACCAAGA
This sequence comes from Amphimedon queenslandica, assembly GCF_000090795.2. Lineage (NCBI taxonomy): Eukaryota > Metazoa > Porifera > Demospongiae > Haplosclerida > Niphatidae > Amphimedon > Amphimedon queenslandica. The sequence goes on along the minus strand of NW_003547905.1, from coordinate 12,456 downwards.
GCTTAACACCTACTGGGGGTGCGGCTGAGTACTTTACAGCTGGGCTAAAACTCAAGGTTTCTGCATCATAATTCACCAATTTTATCATAAGCTATCTTAAGTAGCTAACAGATAATACTTGAGCAAAAATAAAGCTAATTGCAAGTTGACATAAAATTGGGAAATTGACATAACTTGGCCAAACAATTCACCAATAATAACTTGTCCAGTTGCAATTAACTTTTATTTTGTTTAGATATTACCTAATAACTATACAGAGTGGTTCATGGCAAAATTTGAGAAATTTGATGCAGAAACCCTGAGTTCTAGCACAAAAAGTACTCAGCCACGCCCCGAGTGGGCGTTAGGTATAGCTCTTTTTGCTCAGTATCTGCATCATCTTTACTTTTTAGGTGCAATTTTTTTCACAAAGCATTGCTCTGCACCACTGTTAGCCATTCAAACTGGCAATGTAATTATCAAGGATTAAATCTATTAAAAATAAAAATTTTGTCGTATTTTGCTAATAAAAACATACTGCAGACACAAAGATTTAATAGTAGTACACTATTGTGTCAATAAAAAAGAGGACACTGACTATTAGCATTATAGTTGTTACTACTATGCTTCTAATGTTTGAGAAATAGTCATTTTGCTTTTAAATTTTTATCTCTCAAAAAATCATACTTTATCAGTTGAAAATTTTATATAAACTGCAATGGCTCGTGTAAATGTTTTGTAAAAAAAATTGAAACTGAAAGGTGAAGAATGATGGAGTTAGTGAGCCAAAAGTGCAATACCCAACACCCACTCGGGGCGTGGTTTAGTACTTTTCAGGCTAGAACTCAAGGTTTCTGCATCAAAATTCACCAATTTTACCATAAACCACCTTGTATAGCTACCAAATATTGCTTAAGCAAAAATGAAAGCAAATTGCAAGTAGACATAAAATTTGGAGATTTTGACCTAACTTGGCCTTCAAAGCCCAGTGAGTTTACTTATTCTTTTACTGGCCTTGAAGCCAAAAGTTAGGAGAAAGTCACCAATTTTAATTTCCACTTGCAATTAACTTCTATTCCTGCTTTAAAAATACCTTTTAGCTATATAAGCTAGTTTAAGATGAAATTGGTGAATTATGATGTAGAAAACTTGAGTTCTAGCCTAGAAGATACCCAGCCACGCCCCACCTGAGTGGGGTGTAAGAGAGTTTGCTAATCACTAGCTTCTCATAGCTCACTATCTTCATTATTCTTTACATAGGCTTGAAAGAGCCTAGTAAGCTAAAAGAGGCTTGAAATTGGCCAGTGATCTAAAACCCTTACCAAGCCCTCAAGTTGACAAACTCTGCCCTTGGCCAATTTTTATGGTCTATGCATAATTAAATTTCACTCTTGCTTGATTATTAACAGTTAAAAATACAGGGTAGTTTATGGTAAAATTAATAAAAATTAAAAATAAATTGAGAAACCCTGAGTTCTAGCCTGCCGGTAAGGGCTTAGTAAGGGCTTTGGCTCACTAGCCTATTTCAAGCCTCCATTTGGCTTATTTTAACCTCTTTCATGCCTGTTTTGAGAATAATGGAGCCAGTGACTCAAAAGAGGTTAGTAAGTCAAAAGCCCTTGGCAAGCCCTCAACAAGCCCTTACCAAACAGAGTTGTTTGTTGCTAATAGCAACCGTGGGCCGGCCGTAGTCATGAAGGTGGAGCATGGGTGGAGTCGAGCAGCTACCACGCCTACAATAAAATGGACGATGGAGAGGAAAACGACACTATTCCTTTACTTCTTCTTTCTCTACGAATATTTGAACATATTCAGTCTCATTACAACGATTATGATGAACTAATGGCTCAAGATGTACTGGAACTATTAGAAAGCATTGTCCAGTGTCTGGTTCTTCTCATTGATCTGGATAATGAAGATGACATTTTTACAGCAGTAAAAGATCTGATATTGGCAATAGAAAGGGATCTCGAAGTGAGAAGGGTCAGGGTGAAAGGTCGTCCGCCGATTTTAATTGAAGAAAATCAACTGCGATACCTAGTGGACAATGGTTTTAAAACAAAAGACATAGCAAGCATACATGGGTGTTCAAGAAGAACCATAGAAAGAAGGATGAATAAGTTTAATATACATCACGAATTCACTCAATTGTCTGATGCAGATTTAGATCTTGCCGTGCAAGAAATATTATTCATGTTTCCTAATTGTGGTGAAAAGACAATTAGTGGTAGATTGAGAAGCTCTGGAATAATTATTCCAAGAGATCGTGTGAGAGAAGCTATACACAGAGTCGATCCTAATGGTGTGCAAATGCGATGTAGACAGGTATTGCATCGTAGAACATATAAAGTTGCATCTCCTAATGCTTTATGGCACATTGATGGGTACCATAAGCTAATCAGATGGCGTTTTGTGATACACGGCAGTATTGATGGATATAGTAGGCTCATAACATTCCTAAGGATCGCCACAAATAATCGTGCCGAAACCGTGCTTCAGTCATTTGTAGGAGCAGTTGAAGAATTTGGTCTACCATCCAGAGTAAGAATGGATCTAGGAGGTGAAAATGCCCTCGTAGCAGCTTACATGATTGAGCATCGTGGTTCTGAAAGGGGCAGTGCCATCACAGGGAAAAGTGTCCACAATCAGCGAATCGAAAGATTATGGAGGGACCTGTTTGCCGGCTGCGTTTCTTTCTTTTATTATTTTTTCTATTGGTTAGAAGATATGGAGATACTAGACATAAACTCACTATATGACATCTGTGCCCTTCACACTGTCTTTATACCTATCATTCAGAAGCATCTTGACATGTTTCGCCATGGGTGGGCTCACCATAGCATAAGGACTGAGAATAATAAAACACCAATGCAGTTATGGGTGTTAGGTTTGAGCAGTATTGAAGATGAAAATGACGAAGCCTTGCTTGGTTTAGATGTAAGTATTTTAAGTTGTGATTCATTATGTCATTGCATTCCTTTTAGGTTGATTCATATGGTATTGACTACAATGAGCCAGTCCCACTTGGTGACGATGAAGAAACAGTGGTATTGGAAGATGTAGATAATTTCATTTCAGATGACCAGAGTGCTCAATTGAAGCAGCTTTTGTCTCCATTTTCAGATAATTATTATTCTCAGGAAGGAATGTTAGCACAGTACACTATGGCAAAAACTTTTTTGAACAATAATTTGTCATAAACTTTACAATCAACTTTTTCAATTGTAAAAAATGTACAATTGTACATGTCTTTAAATGAGAATACATGAAATGTATACATGAGACTTAATGATGAACAAAGAAAATGGTTCTTGAATAAATGAATGATAACTGTAAAACAATAACTGAGTAATAATAACCAGTAAAGAAGTGTACTTAGGGGCCTCCTCCAAAACCATCATTTCCTTTTATTGCATGAATCATAATATCTTTAAACTTCTCATAAGTGTCATGAATGGTAGGTAAACGAATCTCAATGCCACAAGTTGATACAGTTGGAAAATTTCCATACTTCAAAAAAAGGAGTGTGATGCTTTCTTCAAATCCAAGAAGTGGAATTCTGCTCGTCCCAGTCAAAAACAGAAGGAAATTAGACAAGTCACAACCAGAGATACCTTCCTCTACAATAGAATAATAACCATGCATGTAAAATACACTTATTAAAATTTCAAGCCTAACCGTAGCAATCATCCAAGAAGTCTACAAAAAACATATAGGTTCTTTCTTCCAAGGGACGGTCAACACTTCCTTTAGCTGAATACTCCACAGACAACATACCTTTTATGATATCTTAATTTGGTAATAAAAAATAATTTATAAAATACAAATACAACTAATTCCTACCAGGAGTTAATTCCTTGTCTGTTTGTATAAAATAAGGTCTCCAAGTATGAGGATCGGCTTTAACAAATGATAAAAATCCAAAAGTTTGAAGACCTTCTGCAAATTGATCTAATTCAGCCTTTACCTTGGCAATAAGGTGATAATTTAGCAGAGCATTTCTGATATCATTCCTGTCTTCAAGTGTAAGATTGCACACAGCTTTCCTAAAGCCAGTGGCTAGCAGTAAGTCCAATGATTCATCAATGGAGCAGCTTATCTGGATGTCATCATCAGTTTCTGCTTCAAGGACCTACAAAAATACAACAGTAATGATGTGTCAGAGTGAAGTTAGCAAGTTACTTTATTGACAAGGAACTTGAGTGTCTGATCAGGTATATTATCCACAGAAACAGTTGATGTATCTATGGATTGATAAACCAAGTAATTGAAGAGTGAGTCGTGCATAAATGGGAAGCCATTTCCTCCATAAAGAACAGACAGAACAAAATAGACACCCAAGTAATAATACTTTCGATCCTAATGACATGGAATAACAAGTATTAGACAACATGCATATACACTATACCTGAACACCAATAATATTATTAATTAAAAATCTTGATCCATTATCTGCTCCAGAAAAGTAATTGTTCGAAACATCAAGAGCTAAAAGATGAAAAAATTCTCTTTTCGGACCTCCATGGTCGATAGCAGATTCACCAACAAATCTGATCTGTTAAGACTTTAAAACTATTAATGATAAGAAATTTTTTGTTACTTTGAGCAGTTGATAAGGATTGAATTTCTTTTTAGTAGCTTGCCTCATAGCATCTATTAAGACAAAACCTCTACGCACATCAAGGAACATAGTTTCATCAGTATCAATTTGCTTCTTCATTTCCCCAATTTTCATCATTAAAGGAGCTTGTTCATTGCAGGCTGCTGTGATTTCCTTGCTACTCTGTTCCATCACAGTTTGAACAATGTCATTCTCTAGTTCAAGCTAAAAAATACAGGATAAAAATGGGGTTGATTGGCACGTGCCACATTGAATGATGTGAACTAGCCCATCATATAGTATTAACACTACGTGTATCATAGATTGGAAATATTTCATTCTCTTTTATCATGACTACTTTGTATTTCCATAATTATTTTTGTATGCATTATAAAAATACATGTATTTCATGTGTTAAAATTTACTGTTGACCATCAAAATAAAATGAGCTTAAGTAAAAATTGCCCAATCTATAATTTACACAAATAGAGCCAATTCTACTTACTACAGCATCAAAATAGTACTTAGAATCCTCAATTGAATCAAATTCCTTCTCACTATAACAACAATTACTCAAGTATTGAATGGTATCACTTACAAATCATTTCTGATTCCAGTATTCTCCTCCTTTACTCTATAGAAATTATTATTAAAATGACTATAAAATACAACAAGGCATAGCAATGAAGGCACCCACTTTGATGATGACTGTCCATATTCATCTGTAAGATCAATTTCTACTCTGTACACAATAGAATGAATCGTTTAATAATTCAAATGTACGAATTTCATACTTTCGTCCACATGAAGAAATATGACTAGCCAGTTTTCCCAAATTAAAATACTCACCACACTTCAAACATTCCTCTTCAGGCTAAAAATTAATGCAAAATTAAACAAAATTATTAGTTGACAATTGACATACTCCACTAGGTAAATCAAATATGGCAGACAACTCCAAATCTTGTTGCAATGGACGTATATATGTGCGCTTTGTAGTACCGACTCTAGTCTTCAGTGCCAATGGAGACGACAGAGTAACAGGAGATAAGACCTCCATATTACGTGAATTGGGGATGCATTTCAAAAACTCAAATCCTCCTCCACATCTCAGGGGTGGAAACTTGTCGTACAATAAATCTCGAAATGCTTCAGCTCCTATCTCCATGTTAAAGAATTCCACTTCCTTTTCCCCAAGACCCGCTCGCAGTAGGTCATCCTTTTCTATCTCTGTTGTAGGAATTCTAGTCTGCCCACAGTACGCTAAACAAACAAAACTGTGCTTCCAGAGACACTTGCTGGACTCCCCTAACTTAGTGGCAGCCTTGGACCTCTTAAAAATAGACAAAACTTCATCCTTTGCCTTTCTCTTAGAGGGAGGTTTAGATTTCAATCTTTGACTATTATTAAAAGTAGCAAGGCAACGATCAGCTGCAGCAAGGACTAAAAATAAAGACATAGTCAGATTCATTATTATACCACACTATAAATTAATTCTTTCAATTTTATTATAAAAGTAATAAAACCAATGATAAACATTTTTCTGAAAGCAAAAAAGGACCCTACACAAAAAGTCACTCAGTGAATTGATAAAGACAACTCTTTTACATAACTCAAATTGCCATGAATAACTTGAATTCATAGTGTAGTACCTAGTAATTCACACATGCATTTAGAGACTTACCATCATCTGAAGAGCTTCTCTTGGAGATAGTGTCGGGTATATCTAAACCAGCAAGAATTTGAATAGCCTTAGTTGCCTTCTCTAACTGATTTGGACTCAGCCTGTCATCACCTCGGTCATCACCCTGTCCTGCCATGTTTCACAACACGTGGTCTCGTGATATGAGAGGCAGGGCTTCTTAGGGCGTGGTCGTGCCCACACAGATCGATTTTTAAGATCGATTTTTTAAGATCGATTTTTAAAAATCGATTTGTAAAAGTCGATTTTTAAACATCGATTTTAAAAAATCAATTGCAATGGTCAATTTTTTTTAAATCGATTGCAAAGAGTTGCTCTTATTTTTGTCGCATTTGGCGTTCCATACATCACTAATACGTTAGCATAAGGACTGTTTGGTTGGAGCGACGAGCCAGTGGGGCCATGATTCTCATATATTGGGTGCTCATCTTCAATCTCACCCGGAGCAATGTAGACCTCCTGATCATCATCATCATACTCTTCTTCGATATTGTAATCTGTGCTGGGCGTCCGGTTATGTCCGCCTGAATTAGCAGGAGGTAAGTTAGTTGGTAATAAGTTGACATATCCTGGTGGAGGCTTTTTAGGAGGAGCAGGTAATGGCTTGTGTTTAGTTGGAGGGCCTGTTTTATTAGTTGGTGGCATTACTGGATGCTTACTAGTCGTTGGGACTATTGGGTGTTTTACTATTGGTACTGGGGCAGGGAATGGTGTCTTTACAGCGCTGGGGAGCCTACGGTATAAAAGACTCACTGCTGCTCGCTTCCATCTTGTTGATAACGTCTTTTATTTGTTTGAGCATAGATATTATAGACTACGTAGCACCTATCATTTTTATTTGAAAGTATTCCTTTTATGTGATTACAAATACTGCTCTAATTACATTAAGATATTTAATGTAAGTTTTTATACATAATGCTTTTATAAGCAACTAGATTGATTGCAAATCTTTACATCAGTGGCTGATATCATTAATTCTTTAAAGTTGCTTAAGTAACTAAGATAAATTTTGGTAATTATGAGTCCAGCTTCAAAATTAAGCAAGTTTCAGCCAGGCTTGGTCCATCACCTATGCAAGAAAATCATTAAATTTCATCCTTACTATCATTGCTGTTTAGTTTATTGCTCAGTTACCTCAGAAAAGGTCCGGCGATTTCTGTCGGCACTGTCCGGAGACTGCCTCACCTGTCCGTTAACTACCTCCACCACCCGGTAGCCTTTTAAAAATTCCTAAAATCCCCAGTACAAGAATTTCTGAAAATCCTTCATGGATAGAATCTGGTAGACCCACTGCTTTCCAAAGGACACCTCACATCCAGTACCAAGGAATCGTGAGACCATAGATATTATTATAGACTACGTAACCGGGATTGGAAACAGATCACGTGATCCCATTCAAATCAATGTAATTATTCAGGTAGAGTCTCTGTGACAGTGAGAGGCCGACGAAAATCCTTGCCATGGCTGTAAAGAATGGTCTCTAGTGAAGTCCCGCAAGCTATTTCACCTGTACTTGGGCTCTTATAATATACTCATATGTTTATATTACGTAGGTTACGTAGTCTATAATATCTATGGTGAGACCCTTCCCAAACGTTACGTGTCCGTAAACTACCTCCGTTACTCTGCATTGATTTGAATGGGATCACGTGATCAGTTTCCAATCCATGTTACGTAGTTAAAAACTAGTTATAAAATCTATGCATAGAAACACTGAAACCATAGATACTACATACACACATGGATATGAAACAGGATGCGCTCGATCCTTGGCACCGGAAGTGATGTATTGTGACGTTTACACTACACGTGTATAAGCATGGCACAAGCAAAATAGTGAAGAAATCCAGTTGAATTACTTACTAAAGCTCAGGTCTACGACTATATAAGAGTTGCAATCGATATTCTAGTTCTAAAAAGTGAAGATCTACTATTACACGAAAGAATGCACTGTGCTAAGTACTAAAAAATTATTATTTAAATTATTATCATTATAACTGTTGATGATTATTCTATTCTTCAGTGACCCAATAGATTTATTATTATTATGAGTCCTTCAACAAATTTTAACTATAAAAATAGCAATAAAAACATTGACAACAATTATTATAAGCCGCACTTACTGTATCACCATACAGTACATACTGTAATGTACATCATCTCTATCTTGATAGTTCTCTGTGGTAGCATAAATATAAAGCTTTACAATCATGTAACAATGTCTCATCAATGCCACTGAAATCCTGCTTGTGTTTCTTGGTAAATAACCTATTCTTTCACTACTCAGTTCTCACTAAAAATTAAACCACACCCTTTGAAACACTTGCAAAAAATATATTACTTTTGAAACATAGCATCTAGAAAAATGAAACCATAAACAGTCTATATAAGAGGCCTTAATGAATACACTCAAAGTAGTAACTTGTTCATACCTGGTGCAGAAGTCTCAAAAAGGTGGTTACAAAATTAATGTTAAAAAACTAGTTTTTGGCTATTATCTCAGTCATTTCTCATTACATTGACACGAGAATAGTTTCAGTCCATGTAACAAACAATACACTATTATGATTCCAAGACTTACTAGCTAACTCCGTTCGAGAGTCTAGAAAAGGTGGTTACAAATAAAAATGGAGTTCTTCTAATTTTGTCATGTAAACATAAGGCCTGTTGACAAAATGAAATGAGAATATATTTATTAGGTCTACTGAACAAAACAAAAACACCTATATACTTTCTTTCACAAAAATAAGTGAGTAAAAAAAATTCTTGAAAACATAGACAGAGAGAAAAGCGCCAAGGATAGAGCTATGCTGGTTATGACGTTTACAGGTGAACTTCAAAGAGTTAATTGGATACCGACTTCCTGTTTCATATCCATGTGTGTATGTAGTATCTATGCTGAAACAGCCGCGTTGGCGCGTTAATTGTGCAGTCGGAATTATTTTTTGGCGAAATGGCCTGGTTGTTTTGGAAGAAGAAGAAGAAGAAGAAGAAGAATCACGACGAACTCATCGCCATAAATCCGAGCATGATTCGGGCACCAGACCGTGACAGTCTGTACGGGTTGCGGGAAACAAACGGTATCTATGGTGGAGCTTCATACATAGATACGTATGATGCTGTGGTATCTGATACGCGTCAGGCTCTTCCTCAGAGCCCGGCTAATCCTCATTCCCAGTTCACTCTTGGTTCAATGGTGTGTATTGATGTACAAAAAGGTGATCCGCTGTATGGCGTGGTAAAGTGGGTAGGGACACTAACTGACTACCCTGAAACAATAGCTGGAGTAGAATTGGTATAATTATAATAGTATATAACTAGTTATTATTATTATTATTATTAAACTATAATATTCAACTTGACATTTGTTTATAATTTATAGGAGAAAACAATAAATGGTGGAACTGATGGTACATATTATGGAACAAGATTCTTTACATGTCCTCCTGGTAAAGGTTACTTCTGTCCAGTGAATGCTCTCAAACAAGACACAAGATATATGGTAATCAATCATGCATGCTCACAAATTATTTAATCATCCATTTTATTTTTCACTGGTCAGGCTCAAAATGAATCATCACTGGTGCCTAACTTTCAGTCAATAGAAACCTGTGACTATGGTGTCACTATGATGGGGGTTTATGCTGCTGATGTACATGTAAGTCAACATACTGTCAATATGGATACTATGAGTATTACTGTACAGCTGGGAGATGAATCCTTAAAATAACTTGATCTGCAGATTAAATTTTTTCAGTTTTGACAGTTATTGTAGCATGTTTGTAGATTTAAATGCACACTTTAAAGGGATACTGTCGCTGTGTATAGATATTTGCACACTTTTTGTAAAATTGATGACGAAATATGATTCTTGGGGACCAAAAATCATATTTCGTCAAAGAAAAATGGCAGAACTTATACGAAGTTCCTTTGAGCAGAAAAACGGAGAGAAATTCCTGCAAAGTCAAGATGTCAGATAAAGGCCAGAGAAGAGCTCAGAAAGATATAGACTCCAGCAAACTCAGCTACATGGTCAAACTCACCCGTCAAAA
>NW_003547905.1:0-1772 GCF_000090795.2 Amphimedon queenslandica | reverse complement strand
GGATAACCGCAATCCCAAAAGTATCATACTTAGATGATTCCGATGATGAATTTGAAATCGATTTTACGAAAGAGAGCTTACACAAGCTGCAACAAGAGAAGCCTCAATCTCTACAAGACACCATTAGTCAAAAACCACCGAGCTCGTTTGAAGGTATCATAGCCATTCAACAACAAATGCATGCTGATATAACATGGTATAGCACCAACTTTGATCACATCACCCAATGCTGTGAAGAGCTGTTTGATAATCTGGAGGAAAGAAGAAGTAGCTTTAGACAAAGAGCAAGTCGATTACAAGAAGTTCATAGGCTCAATATAGAAAAAATAAAAGAAATCAATGAAGATTTAACATCTCGTTTTGCTTCTCTTCAAATGGCACATGATAATCTTGCTAAGTCACATGATAACCTCAAAAAGGAACATCAGGAGCTTCAAAAGTCAAATGAAACACTCACAATTTCTCATGAGGAGCTTCAAATGTCTCATGACAATCTCGAAATTGCTCATCAGCAGGAAGTCACTCGACACCAAAAGTCACAGGAGGAGAATGAGAACAGACTACAACAAGTTAATCAAAGCTTAGTTCAAACACAAACAGAACTAGCAACAAAACAAAATGAAGTGATCAAATTACAAAATACACTGCAAAAATTAGAAAATAATTGGAAGGTCAGTCATACAGAGCTATCACTGTCAAAGAATCAACTGGGCAAAGGAGGCTGGGGTGTAGTCTGGATTGGAGAGTTTAGGGGACAAAAAGTTGCTGTGAAACAGATGCACAATATCATTAAAAGTGATGAGTTTATAAAGCTCCTTCATCGTGAAATAAATACAATGTCTCAGTTGCGTCATCCTAATCTCCTCCAGTTTATAGGAGCTGTATTAGACGATCCATCAGATAATCCTATGATTATCACTGAAGTAATGGATACCTCATTACGCAATGCCTATAAGAGTAAGGAGCTCACTCCTGACCCAGGCTGTAGACCAGTGATCCTCTCTATAATGCGTGATGTAGCTGTGGGTTTAAACTACCTACACTGTCTACCTGATCCTATTATCCATCGTGATGTCAGCAGTGCTAATGTACTACTGGAATCAAAGGGAGACAAGAAATGGAAGACAAAGATATCTGACTTTGGATCGGCTAGTTTAGCTCATGCAGCAGTCACTGAAGCACCAGGAGCTCTTGTTTACAGTGCTCCAGAAAGTATTGCTACACTCTACAGAAAAAAAAGAAAGCAAACACCAAAGATGGATTCTTATAGCTATGGTGTTCTTTTGTGTGAAATACTAACATGTAGTTTTCCAGAAGTAGAAAAATTTGAGACTCTCTCACTGCAAGTCAGAGCCAGTTCACCTCGATTACATCAACTCATAGTTTTATGTATCAATGAAGAACCTGACAAACGGCCAACAATGTCAGAAATAATTGTCAAATTGGATCGTTTCATTGCTAATGAAGAGCATGGACTGGTTGTAGTTGCCCCAGAATACATGTATGTAAAAGAATTAATAGTTTAGACTTTATTTCTTTTTCTATTTGTTTTCTTTTTTTTGTTCCTTTTATTTTGAAAGTGATAAATCTATTATTGTAACTTTTACAGCTAACGAGGAATCATGACTACATTCGTTTTCTAGTTAATTTTAAGTTGAAAATAAATGTCTCCTTTGGAAGAGAGGTTGTGACATTGTTGAGCAGAAAAAGAGTAAAAAGTAATGGCTACAACTACAGTTAATTGTCCTTTTACAAGCTTTACTGAGGCTTTC
>NW_003547904.1:9678-12703 GCF_000090795.2 Amphimedon queenslandica | reverse complement strand
TTGGTAATTTGTAGATTTACATATATATATATACTCATATCAGGGAGTTCAACTGTACCTAGCTTATGAGGACAGGATAATACCTGATTACTCTATGATACATGCTAGCCAGTTTTATAATATTGATCAGAATAATGATGTTAATGATATCAATGATGCTTTGTGGTGTCAGAGTGCTAACAATATTACTAATATTGGAGTGTGGTATTATCCTAATGGAACTGAAGTACCATTATTTGATGGACCCTTTGATCATTCATTAGCTCCTAGTCCATTGTTCAGTAAGAGATTCAGTGGTCAGATTGCACTAGCTAGAAGTGTGTCACTATCAGGATACGAAGGTTTATACAAGTGTATCATTCCTGATGAGAATGGAGTGAATCAAACACTAGTGGCTGGAGCATATACTGATACTGAATACAATAACAATGGTATGTGATGAATATAGACTATAATTAATGTACTTTTTTTACAGATGGTCCTGATGCTGATCCCACTATGCAGTTCTCTCTCCTCTCCACTAGTAGATTAGCTACTCCTCCAGTCTTCAGTCTCAGTTTCAATGTCTCTGATGGTCCTCCTACTACTGTCAATTGTTCAGTGAATGCGACTGGAATATCTACTGAACTGTCTCGTGTGATATTGAATGGACCAGGATCTATTACAAGAGTGAGAGTAACAGTGAGACTGAGAGAAGCTGGTAGCTATCAGTGTACTGTATCTAATGACAGAGTAACTAATGGACCTATTAGTGGTAATAGTCATCCTACTGCAGTTACTAGCACTTCATCATTGAATATATAGGTTGGTGATTATTATTGTCGATACTATAAATAATTTATGTATTTTCAGTATCTGATACTCCAACTGGTTTAAATGCTACAAGATTAAGTACTGGTTTAGCTCATGTAAGACTCTCCTGGTCTACTGTATCAGGAGCTACTGGTTATGAGGTCTACTATCAACTGTTTAGTAATACTCCTGTTAGTGTAGGCACTACTGCTTCAACAGCAATCAGTATAATATCAGGATTGTTTCGAGGGATTACATACACTTTCTATGTAGTATCTTATGGATCAGCTTCTCTACCTAGTGGTAATTCTTCAGTTATGATAACAATTAGTAAGTAAAGATATCAATAAATATGGTGTGTCAGTAATTGTTTGGTTTTTAGGTGAACCAGTAGTTAATAATTTTATGGCTACATTAATTACAAGCACTGCCATTACATTAACATGGAGTCCACCAACTGCTCTAGTACCAATTAGTTATAATATTAATAGGAGATGTAGTAGAGTATGTGAATCATCAACAACTGGTAGTAGTGAAACATCAGTTTCGTCACCACATACTTCAACTGGTATACCTCCTTACAGTCAATGTACCTTTGATCTTAATGGAGTATATGATGTTACAGCTGAATTGACTAGAAATTATTCAGCTGAAACACTTTCAACTGGTAAAATAATAATTGCTATTGATAGTTATTTGTCCTTTTGATTATCACTCTAGCTCCTTCTGCACCAGTGGGTGATATTATATTCTCATCAGTAGAGTCAGTGTCAATGACTGTCTCATGGGATGAAGTACCTTGCAATGGAAGGAATGGACCAATCACTGGATACTACCTCACATACACTAACATCACTTCAAACACTAGTTATACTGTTAATATCACTGGAGGAGACAACAGAATGTATAATTTCACAGGATTAATACCATATACTAACTATACTATGAGTATAATACCATATAATTATAATATGAATGGACCAGCTAGACAAGAAATACAATTAACTGCTGAATCAAGTAAGTCAATGAGATATTGATCAGTTTAACATGATCTTAACACAGTTCCTGGTCTGATATCTAATCTGTTGCATGCAAGAAACCCAACTAGAATAAATATTGTATGGAATCCTCCTACAATACCTAATGGTATCATTACAGTATATGAGATAAGATATAGAGAGTCTACCAGTACTGGTCCATACACTATAACTAACACTACTAACACTGAATACAGTATAGCAGGATTGATACTTAATGCTAGTTATACTATTGGAGTGAGAGCATATACTAGTATTGGACCAGGAGAATGGACTAATAGTGAATATAGTACTATTCAAATACGTAAGCAATTAAATAACATATAGTAACCAATTGTGTAAAGAATAGTAAATTAATGTAACTTTGTATTTGGTATTTTCTATTTTAGCTGTCATTGAAACCTTTTCTATCACAAAGTTCAATTCTACAGCAGTGAGGGCTGAGTGGGGTTTTGTTTCTAGAGCTAGTCATTATACTGTCTATTATGAGTCAACCAGTAGCTCCTCAAGAAAGAAGAGAGAAGTAGAGACAGGAATGAGAGTATTCCCAGGTGGTACTACTGAACAGTCTACACTCAGACGGTACATTTTTGTGTAAGGATCTTTTCTGGCTTCACTTCCTGTTACATCACTGATATAATTAAATTCATTGACAATTTGGTTATGAATATAATTAAAATCATTCAAAATTTGAAACACGTGTAGTTGTTGTAGGCTCTTAATTAGATGAAATCTGGAAGAACACATCAACTTTGAGGGGAAATTTACCTGAATAAAATAAGACCCAGCACCACAGGGCCATCACATTGTATTAAGCAAAGGTAAGTACAGTACCAGACCCTTTGGCAAAGGTCTAGCACCCCTGTGAATGATTTGTACAAAAATCAAAGTTGCTTCATGGCTAAGAAATGGAAATGTAGTCTCGCTGGCCAGACCAAGGCAAGGGTCTGGCCAGCGAGACTAATGGAAATGGTGGCTGTGCAAGTAAAGGTGCATCTCCAAAGCAAAGGCACGGATAAAGCTAATTCTTAGTAATAGCAAAGAGGAGAGTTGGCTCTATCTGTTTTTGGTAAAATAAGAAGAAGAACTCTTGTAAATCAAGGATTTTAGGCCGCCTGATTATGACCAAGTTTAAGGCTCTTTTTCTACAGCTATATCTTCTCCATTAAGATTGAAACTAGCAGGACATGTAGACT
>NW_003547904.1:8019-8590 GCF_000090795.2 Amphimedon queenslandica | reverse complement strand
AAAAAAAAACATAATTAATAGCTAATTTACAGATAATGATAATTCAACACACTTTCTTCCTGTTTCTGTTCAGTTTTTCATCCTACAATATCAAGTACTGTAACTACTGCTGAAACTACTGTAACTACCACTGGATTGATAGTTGGTGTAACTGTGGTCTATATACCCATCATAGCACTGGCTGTATTGATAATTGTTTTGCATGTGAAAAGAACAGACCAAAAGAGGTAAATGAGTATTCATTAAAATGACATTTTAAAAACTATGGCTTATAGAAAACCAGAGAACGACATTGCATTGCAAAGCATTCCAACTTATGCTACAATTGATTTTAAGCAAAGTTAGTTACTGCATTAATTGAAAATAAAATACATTAACGAATAGATCATCAAACAGTCCTGAGACTCCTGAATATGAAGTACTACCTTTTTAATAATGTTCACACTCGTCTTTTATCATGTACACTATTAGTGATGCAAATAAATGTATATTTAATGCTACCACTTAAATTAATGCATATTGTGTTTGTGTTATAGCTATAAAGGCCCCCATACACTAGGCAGCATGTTGC
>NW_003547904.1:3056-8009 GCF_000090795.2 Amphimedon queenslandica | reverse complement strand
TAGCTGATTAAAATCAAAATTAAATTTTTTATAAAATTTTAAAATTGCTCAAAAATCAGACAAACAGGGTCATTAGCCAAATTTTGTCGGTTGTGTAGAAAATTTGGAGCTGCTTCCAATCAAAATTAAATTTTTAAGTAGCTCTAAAAGCCATAATAGTACTTGTTGTGAGCTCATGAAACAAGTTTTAAGTACACTTTACATGCTTTGAGGGAAACATGTATTATAGTGATTCGTATATTAATGTGAATGAATTTTTACAAAATTTGAGTTGGCAAATTGGGTATAGATCAAAATATATGTAATTCATTGTAACCAAGTAGTGTTCATTCTCACCTAAAAATGGTGCACTTTATGGTCATCCAATCAATCTCAATACCAGGAGTCTGGAGTCTAGAGGCAAAGCAATGTGACCAAAGAGACCAGGATATAGTTTCAGCCAAAGGTGAGACATAACTACAGTGGGCTTCAGTAGGAAACAGTGCCTGACTAGTCTCCAGCGAGTCTTACAGGCCATTGTTTGGATGTGGGAGGTCATCAAACCATAGATATGTTAAGTTCGTGACACGTTTCGTGCCAAGTTTCTTCACCTCCTCAGAGCTCAAACTGAGGAAATTAAATTAGTTCGTTCAGAAAGAAGGAAAGAAAGTTGGTGAAGGCTGGGATGCTGCTCGAGTGTAGCATCTATGATTGCAGCTAGTGACCCTCGCGAAAGCCGGAGGGTCAGGATAAATACGTATACCAAAGTTGGTTGCATTTGTATGGCTTGGGCGGGGCTCAAAAGCTATCAGCATCCTAGTTAATTATGCCCCACCTATCTAGGGTGGAGTTATGTTGGCAATATGTGGGGGCAAGCTGCTGTGCTTGTGGAAGAGATGCCACAAATGTAGCCCTTTCAATTTAAAGCAGAAGCCTACAAGCATATTTATTTACCCAGGAGTATTATATAACTTACCTGATCCTTCATTATTAAACTTACGGGCTGACTCAGTGGTGTTAAAAACTTAAAGTTATGATGATTACCTGGCAGTAATGCATCAAAATTAATGGCAAATAGGCACTCTTCAAATCCAGTCAGAAAAACTACGATAACACCACTACCACGGTATAAAGCTACTAATATAAAGTAATAACTAGTCATACTGCTCTTCTTAAGCTGATATCCTAGCCTTCTGGCAGCTTCAACTTTAGCAGAATCTTGTAGCTCTATTGGATGGCTTTGAAAAAAGTCAGTTCAGTTTTATTTCGAGAAATCATGCCACTCATTATCACTCAATAAATAATTATTAATGGTTATAAGTATTAATTAACTATTAAAATGATGTAATTAACTATTAAAATGATGTAACTTCCTGTACTGCAGAAATTTTGCAGTAAGCCAACTTTGGTATACGCACTTATCCTGACCCTCCGCCTTTCGCGAGGGTCAGGCCCGCCTGACTAACCCAGTAATGGTAAGAAATAAATTTTGGTAATGTGTAGATCTATGCTCATATTCAGGTGTTCAATTGTATCTACCTTATCAAGACAGGATAATACCTGATTACTCTATGACATATGCTAGCCAGTTTTATAATACTGATCAGAATAATGATGTTAATAATATCATTGATGCTTTGTGGTGTCAGAGTGCTAACACTAGTATTAATATTGGAGTGTGGTATTATCCTAATGGAACTGAAGTACCTTTATTTGATGGAGCCTTTGATGAGCAATCAGGAGTTCCTCAACCAGTGTTCAGTAAGAGATTCAGTGGTCAGATTGCACTAGCTAGAAGTGCTGGACTATTAGGATATGAAGGTTTATACAAGTGTATCATTCCTGATGAGAATGGAGTGGATCAAACACTAGTGGTTGGAGCATATACTGATACTGGATACAATAACAATGGTATGTGATGAATATAGACTATAATTAATGTACTTCTTTTACAGATGGTCCTGATGCTGATCCTACTATGCAGTTTTCTCTCCTCTCCACTAGTAGATTAGCTACTCCTCCAGTCTTCAGTCTCAGTTTCAATGTCTCTGATGGTCCTCCTACTACTGTCAATTGTTCAGTGAACGGGAATGGAATATCTACTGAACTGTCTCGTGTGATAGTGAATGGAACAGGATCTGTTACAAAAGTGACAGTAACAGTGAGACTGAGAGAAGCTGGTAACTATCAGTGTAATGTATCTAATGACAGAGTAACTGATGGTAATAATGGCGTTATTGGAGGTGTTCAGGCAACAAGTAGTAGCACAGTATTGAGTTTGTCAGGTTTGTATCATTTATTATTTATTTATAATTTTTTCTCATACAGTATCTGACACTCCAATTGGTTTAACTGCTACAAGATTAAATACTGGTTTAGCTCATGTAAGACTCTCCTGGTCTACTGTATCAGGAGCTACTGGCTATGAGGTCTACTATCAACTGTCTAGTAATACTCCTGTTAGTGTATTCAACACTAGTAATACAATAATCACTATAATAGCATTATTGTCTCAAGGAAGTACATACACTTTTTATGTAGTATCTTATGGTTCAGCTTCTCTACCTAGTGGTAATGCTTCAGTTATGTTAACAATTAGTAAGCTATCATTATTTTAATTAGTGCATGTACATGTACATGTATAATATTATTGTAGGTAATCCAATTGTTAATGATCTTATGGATACTGTAATTACAAATTTTGCTATTACATTAACATGGAGTCCACCAACTGCTCTAGTACCAATTAGTTATAATATTAATAGGAGATGTAGGAGAGTATGTGAATCATCAGTCACTAGCAATAGTGAAACATCAGTTTCATCACCACATACTTCAACTGGTATACCTCCTTACAGTCAATGTGGCTTTGATCTTATTGGAGTGTATGGATCTGAGATAGCTTTTTTAAGAACCAATTATTTAGCTACTACACTTTTAACTCGTAAGTAAGAAGTTATTTAAGTTAATTATTAGCCCCTTCTCAATAGCCCCTACTGCACCAGTGGGTGATATTATATTCTCATCAGTAGAGTCAGTATCAATGACTGTCTCATGGGATGAAGTACCTTGCAATGGAAGGAATGGACCAATCACTGGATACTACCTCACATACACTAACATCACTTCAAACACTAGTTATACTGTTAATATCACTGGAGGAGACAACAGAATGTATAATCTCACAGGATTAATACCATATACTAACTATACTGTGAGTATAATACCTTATAATTATAATATGAATGGACCAGCTAGACAAGAAATACAATTAACTGCTGAATCAAGTAAGTCAATGAGATATTGATCAATTTAACATGATCTTAACACAGTTCCTGGTGTGATATCAAATTTAATATATTCAAGGCGACCAACTGAAATAGCTCTTCTATGGAATCCTCCTACAATACCTAATGGTATCATTACAGTATATGAGATAAGATATAGAGAGTCTACCAGTACTGGTCCATACAATACAACTAACACTACTAACACTTATTACAGTATAGTAGGATTGATACCTAATACTAGTTATACTATTGGAGTGAGAGCATATACTAGTATTGGACCAGGAGAATGGACTAATAGAGAATATGCTACTGCTGAAATACGTAAGAAATTACTATTTCTCTAATTTTATATTATTTTGTTATTTAGCTGTCATTCAAACCTTTTCTATAACAAAGCTCAATTCTACAGCAGTGAGGGCTGAGTGGAGTTTTGCTTCTGGAGCTAGTCATTATACTGTCTATTATGAATCAACCAGTAGCTCCTCAAGAAAGAAGAGACAAGTAGAGACAGGAATGAGAGTATTCCCAGGTGATACTACTGAAGGTCTAATAGGAGGATTAGATCCTAATCTGAACTACTTGTTCTCTATATCTACATCATTTAATGTTAATGGAATCATTTATGAAGGAGAGAGGACTCAACCAATACCACCAGGTTATACTATAATGTGTTGCTTCATAAATAATACTCAATTTATGTATTTAGGTGTTACTCTATCTCCTACTATTATATCAAGCACTTCATCAGTCATTATTGGTACAGGATTGTCAACAAGTAAGATAGTACATATACTAATAGATGTATCATGTATGTAGTCAGTTTATTTTAAAGTACTGTCATCAATAGTGCCATTAAGCATGAGTAAACTTAACACTATTGATGCATGTACTAATCAGTTTATGTTTATAGTTTCTTATTCTATTGAGACAAGTACCATGACTACTCCATTGACTACTGTATTAGTGAATAATGGAGGAAATATTGGAGTGATAGTTGGACTAAGTGTAGTTTTTCCGGTATTATTAGTACTGGCTATAACTATAATTATTATACTGGTACTGGTTATGTACATAAAAAGAACTAATATTAATCAAAAAAGGTAAAAGTGTACACATTCATTACTGAATTAATTTTAAAATTTATAGAAAATCAGATAATGACATTGTAATGGAATGCAGTCCAGCTTATGCTACAACTGAATTTAAAACAAAGTTAGTTACACTATTGACTATTACATTGTCTATACACACACACATACAGTACTGCTGATGATATACTAATGAAGGATAGTCCAGCATACAGTACAGTACAACAAACACAGTCAGTTATATAAAATACAATTATTATTATTATTTAAAGTTATTATTAATAGACCAACTGTTGAGCCAGTGTATGATACAACTAATAATGAATATGAGACTCCTCTTCCACCACCTGCTGAATATGAAATACCAACTGTTTAATAATTTACTCATCTTTTACGTAGTGAAAACTTGGAATAGTAATTAAGTTGATTAAAATGTGTGCTTGTGATAGAAAATTTTTTAAATGTCAGTTAAAATGCCACATTTATATCATGATGAAATGAAGTTTAGTATAGCAATTGAATATCAAAAATATACTGATTTTATGTAACTAATAAAATTATGCTAGATCTAATTACTGATACACATTAATTTTCCT
>NW_003547904.1:0-1500 GCF_000090795.2 Amphimedon queenslandica | reverse complement strand
CCACTGGATTAATAGTTGGTGTGACTGTAGTCTATATACCTATCATAGCACTGGCTGTATTGGTAATTGTTTTGCATATGAAAAGAACAGACCAAAAGAGGTAAATGAGTATTCATTAAAATGACATTTTAAAAACTATGACTTATAGAGAACCAGAGAACGACATTGCATTGCAAAGCATTCCAACTTATGCTACAATTGATTTTAAAGCAAAGTTAGTTACTGCATTAATTGAAAATAAAGTACATTAATAAATAGATCATCAAACAGGCCTGAGACTTCTGAATACGAAGTACCACCTTTTTAATAATGTTCCCACTCATCTTTCATCATGTACACTATTAGTGATGCAAATAAACATATATTTAATACTACCACTTAAATTAATGCATATTGTGTTTGTGTTATAGCTATAAAATATTTATGTTAGTTGAAAGACAATAGTTTTAAGAAGTGAAAAAAAAGCAAATGGAGCAATAACAAAATTTTTCATACAAATAAGGAAGTTTTGAGCTTAATACATGGTTGAGATACAAAGCTAAACTTTTAAAATTTTTAAAAGGTAAGCCTCATCTTTTTTCTCCAGAGAATGAATTTTTGGAATGTTTTTATTCTTGCAATTTGTGTTAAACCACAATGCATATAAAATTATCACTTCAAAATGTCTGTATACATAAGTGTACTTTGACCTGATTTTTGAACAACTTTAAAAATTTAAACTTGATCAAAACTATCATCTCAAACTTTCTACACAACAAAAGAACATCTTCATGCCAAGCATCTTTTGCAAATCTTAAAGAGGGAGTAGCTCATTGATTAGGCGTGGCTTCATAACAATATTCATTATTTTTATTAGATCTAAATTAAGATAGTAAAATACACTTTGTGCCAACAACTGATAATACAAGGTCACATGATTCTGTTAGCTTAACAATAAAATCTACATTGAAAAGAAAAAGGAAGTGGCTACGGAACCGGTACCGGTTCCCATTTTCAAGGTCTTATAGAACCGGCATGATCACGTGGTGCCTAAACCACGCCCGTTTACACACGTGCTTAATCATGGCAGCTGTCTTTTCAAAGTCTGTTTCTTCTGCCGAACATTCTGAAGCTAAAGCTCGGCCCCAAGTACCTTCTTTCGTGCTTGGGGAACGATTTGAGTCTTATGATGAGCTGGAAGCTAAGTTGAAGCAGTATGAAAAAGCTACTTATACTCAATGGTGGAAAAGGGATTGCAGGACAGTAGATGCCGCTAAAAGGCGTGTAAACCGACAACTCTCTGACAAGATACGATATTATGAAGTTGTATTTAAGTGTATCAATGGTGGGAGAAAGTTCAAATCTAAAGGAGAAGGGATACGATCAACAATGTTAGTTTGATTATACAGTACTGAGCAATTAGTTCAATGATCTCATTGTGACCTGTTGTACAGGACCTTTCGTCAGAACTGCCCTGCAGAGTTGTCTTTGAGGATGGAAATGGATTGGTTGTGAAGAAAT
>NW_003547903.1:8234-12706 GCF_000090795.2 Amphimedon queenslandica | reverse complement strand
CAAACTATAGAAAGCACTTGGAGGGAAGTTAAGCTATCTCTCCCACGATCAGGTACAGTAATGGAGATGTATGATTCTTATTTTGCTGAATACATCTTTCAAAAGCACTACCTGGAAGAGGCTGATGATCGCTTCCTCACATTTCTAAAGAAGGCAAGGGAAGTCTATCGGCCGTTATTGACGTAAAGTCTCCTTTTACCCTTTCTCTTCTCAGCTCTTCAACCAGTTCTTTTCAGAACTAATACCTTTTCCACCAGTTTTTTCTAGAACTATTTGGTTCGTTTTAGAACCACACTACCAGTTCTTTTTAGAACTATTTGGTTCGTTTTAGAACCATTTTAATAAAAGTATTATACAAATTTTCATGCAATGCACAAAAACTCAAGTAGAAGCCCCCCCACACAACCACCGACACAAAACCCTAACAAAACCCTAATAAAAATATCAAAACCTAAACCCTAAACCTTCACACCCTACGAAGCATTCTCTTTGCAATATGTCCCGTTTTTAATTTTAGTGTGCTTGGGTGTAGGGTTTAGGGGTTAGGGTTTAGTTTTTTAGGTGCTCGAAATCAAATTACGTTCCTCTAATTGCTGCTGCAATATTTCTCTTTTTTTACAGTTTTCACTTTCAAATATATTCTTTTTAAAATAATATTTCTTGTTGAATTCATTTATATCATTAAAATTGACAGCCACCTCCACCCCACCACCACCATAGCTGCCTCGCCTTATAATAGCATCCAAATAGCTCAGGCTATTGTGGGGCGTCCATTTATGATGTCATAGGTGACGTCATAGCCTTAAAATGGCTGATCTACCTGGGGCCCGTAAAGTGTGACCCCAGCCATTTTGTTTGGGGGTGAATTCTACTAAGTAACGCTACCGCGATACTAATACATGTACCTCCTTTTATCTCTAAAATTTCTCCAAGGGATTCCCAGGTCTGATTTCATTGCTAAACTGCAATCAGCATCTACTTCAATGGAGGTTGTTGGCTCTATTAGCTTCTGTCCTCCTCATTGTATCTTAGTTTTAATTCAGACTGTTGTTTTATGTCTGAACAGTTTTTGCTAATAATGGAACGATGCTCTTCCATTTTCAGTGAACGTTGTTTCAGTATTTTCTTTGAAACAGAATCAGAAGAGGTAGTGACATTGAAATTGTAACGAATGTAAATTGTGCCTACTTATGGTATCAAATACGTATTATAGTAAAGATTTGTCTTACCATTCTTTCTTTAGGTATTCGTAGCTCATTTCCTGTCACAAGCCACTTTATCAGATCACTTAGGTTCTTTATGACATTGCTTCATGTCATTACATGATGTATGTGTCAGTGACATTTGCAGATGTATGTGATCTATCAGCTCTTCTAGTTGACCATAATTGCTGCAGGCTTTACAGGTGGTTATCAGTCGTTCAGTTACACGAAGATGGATACTGTCTATTGATGTGAAGTCTGAACATACGAGGTAATGATAGTTGTCACATGATGGGCACAGTGTGGTTTGTCACTCTTCAACTGATTTGCTGAGGCATCGTCCACAGGTGAGTGTGGGCCCTGTTGGGCATGATGTGTTAATGGGACAGTTTAGTAGCTTTAGGCAGAAAATACATGTATATTCTACTTCAGTGAGGTCTATTTGTTGGTTTGCTATTGTAAGGATTTGGGTCAATGTTTAACAATTGTGACTCTATTTTGTTCAATAATATGTCATGGCAACTATTTATTGAGGGTTTCTCTCTGTTCTTCCTCTCCTTCCTAGGCTTCCCACCCTTCAGTACACTCTCGTACCTTTGGGATGTCTCACAATTCTCATCAGAATGCTCCCTCCACTCTACTAGATTAAGGAAGTAAGTATTGCTCTTTTCTCCTTAGTTGCTTTTATCTTTTTCTGCTGAATAGCATAGCATCGATTGCAAAAACACTTAAGATGGACTTCAATACTATCCTGCAAGACGTTTCTTGCAAACTCTTCTTACAATTGTTTTTTGAACTCTGTGCAACAGTAGGACACCCTGTACTTTATGATATTTCTACCATATAGTTGACAGAGCTTTTGAAAATGGGTGCCGTGAGAATAATAAGCTGGCTGCTTAGGCAGGCAGGCAGGATTGCTGCGCTAGAGAGAAAGCTAATGATGCCTCGTGTTGACACCCAAACACTGGCTATAATAATTACACAGCATGCATTGTATGCAATAATACTTCAAGAATATGAGTTCTGATGTGATGTCATGATGAGTCAGCTCACTACAGTACTCCCCTGCCAGACAAACAGTCAATATAAAACCAAGAAAGAATGAGTTGACCATAAGAAGCAGTCTATAAATTAAGTTGTTGAGAAAATCGGACTCGTCAACCTGCACGAGTAATGTTGGTATCTGAGCCAGTACTGTCAGTCTCCAAACAAGTACCGTATAGCGGGAAATTTTGGAGGGACTAAAATTTGGCGAATTGCTAAATTTTGGTGATTAGCGGATTTTAATTTGGCGAATTGGTGGCCACGTGCATTGAACATGCGTATAATGGCTCAAAATGGCGGATTTAATTTTGGCAAATGGCTATCAAAACGCCAATTTCGCCAAATTTAATTCCCTCCAAAATTTCCCGCTATACGGTAGTGTTGATATCCAAACCAGTACATTGGTCTCCAAACAACTAGTGTCCAAGGAAGAAAGAGCAGTGGGAGAATGAGAAAGCAAAGGAGCTGAACATGCCTGAATGGTACAGGAGGTGCTGTGGTTAGTGTAGTGACCACCTTGTTTATATTGAGATCCAAGTGAGAAAGGTCAATGAGATAAGGCAAGCAAAGGTCAAACATGGTTGAACAAAAGAATGACAAAAGAGTAATGAACAGCACACAGAGAGTGACAGCTAGGCATAGTGAGAACATGCTATGAAGTGGTTCACGACTGGTCAGAGTCAATCATCAGTGGGTCCGTGGGTTAGAGATACAAAGGCAAAGAGTAAGTTGTGGGTACGAGTGGGTATAAACTGACAGTGAGTCGTCGTGGCCAGAGAAACACAGAGAAAGAGAGCTACCTTTACAGTCGTCTGACAGTGAGTCGCAAGAGAGACAAGAGTGAGTGTACGAGCTAGATAGGCCAGCGTAAGTACAAGAGTAGAGGAGCGTGCAAGTTACCTCGTCTGACAGTGAGTCATCAGAAGGAGAGAGCATGTGAGTTAGCTCATCTGACAGTGAGTTATTACAAGGAGAGCACATGGAAAAAAGCATGTGGATTAATAAAGTTTCCAGCACATATCCAACGGTTGCTTGTTCTTATAACCCCGAGCAGTGAGTCGCCAGGGCATCTGGGACACCAATATAGCTCATGAAAAATGAGTGTTATGAAAATAAGAAGCTGGCTGCATAAGGCAGGCAGGCAGGCAGGCTTGCTGCGCTAGAGAGCTAACGATGCCTCATGTTGACACCCAAACACTGATTACAATAATTACACAGCATGCATTATATACAAAGATATTTCATGAATATTTATGAGTTCTGATGTGATGTCATGATGAGTCAACTTACCACACTTTTTTAATGCTTGTGCATGTGTCATTTTTAATGCTATTATGTTGCTACAAAAAAATCTGGCATGCTAAATTATAATCTGTTACAATATATTACCTTTGATCTTCAGTTTTATATAGTAGTTACGGCTGAAAAAACTTTGTGGAGACCAGGAAGCCTGCTCAAAACCATTAGCTGATGAGTTTATTTTAGGCAGCTGCTTTTGCTCAATGCGCAAAATATGCGTTATTTATGTGCACATGAGCTAGGGGTATCCTATGAGATCTTATCCATGTGTATGGAATGTGGTATTGTCATAGCAACTGGTATTTTGGAGTAGCGCCTATAGGAACACTGTACTCATTGATGGCCACACTTGACTAATCAATATTGTACCTAGTGCAACTAGAGTAAAAATCTCCGTAATCGGACACACCCCTTCTCAGACGCTTATTGCTTGGCTTCAGAATAGTTCAGCTGCTTTTAGCTAGTATTGTCTGATAGATCCTTGATAACTATTAGGGCACACAAGCTATCAAAGCAAAAAATATTTGCATGCAAAAGGCAGGAACTCTCACAAAGTTGCAAATCGGACTACCCCAAATTCGGGTGAAACGGCCATTCCCGTGGACAGTGGCTGCCATTTCAAAACAAACACTAGCTCTTGCCTTGAAGCAGCACCATCAGTTTTTCCTATCATTGTACTATTAGAGCTCCTCCTCTTTTCTTTTTTGCACACTAATTTTAAATATCCATGCAAGTGTAGTGATCAATATTCGGACAACTCTGATTTCGACTTTTTCATGAAATCTTGCTCGCAAAGAAGAAATTAGCACCTCTGAAGCATTTAAAAAATAGATAATACACAAATGCTAGTAGATCCAAGAGTTGAGTCATTTTAGTTCAGAAATGAGACTGCTACAGCTACAATAATAGTAAAATGGCTAATTAATC